>NC_056600.1:19617114-19858784 GCF_018340385.1 Cyprinus carpio | reverse complement strand
GGGGAGAAAATAAGTTAACCTTGAGTTTACCAGCTTATACCCCTTCTGTCAGGCTAGGGAAAAAGCTAATCGGTCGGTCACCCCCAAATCATTTATAATGATTTTGAAACCGATTGAAAATTTTACGGGCTTCATCAATGCGACCGTGTACCCCTTGCACAAATTACTCACACCCACCCCCATGCCTTACTGATGCAGTGGAAAACTACATGTTCCCTTTATGCCAACCTGGCGCTCAGAACGGAAAACCGACATCAAGCGTAACCACAAGGATGATGAGAGGGCTTTTTTCTCTCATGGTTGTTGGGTCCAGTATCTTGGACCGGGGAAAGTAGTGCTTTAAGAATTCCTAACTTTTTAAAAGCATCGAGAAGGCTACATTGTGGCCAAAGGTCGTGAGGTTTTGGAATTTCCTGGCAAAGGAACGGATATGCCCTGGTTTTTGCGATTATACGTAAAAAAGTTTCTTCTGCATTTGAAACAGCAAGCATCCGGCTATCCATCCAAACTGTGATCACGGATTCAGACAAAGTGTCTATACATCAACGAATTATTAGATGAAAAAGAGGGAATTCAAACTAGACCCCGAAAAGGGTCAGTCACAACCCCGCTCAGAGGTCAACGCTACGGCTATAATAGTTTATATGGGGGAGATTCTCTATGAAGATGATTTAGCACAAACCATCAGGTGAAAGAACCCTGAAGAATTCACCAGTATCGTTTTTGGTAAAACCCATACCCTAAAATATTTCACATTCGTCTCAGACGATGTCACGCTTGTGCAACATCGTCCCCTTAAAGGGGATGTTCGTCAGACACACAACATTAATGATGTTTACTAGGCGCATTTACTACTGCTCACACACAGAAGCCCGACTGGCGCTGTATCGACCTGATGTGGACAAACTTGGCAACCGAGTATATATCGTACACCTTTCACAACCGACAGCGTTCATTTTTGTTTCTAGGGTCACATGACTTGGAATGCCTCCTCTGGGGGATCATTTGGGTGAGCTGAACGGATGAAAATAGGGGGGGGGCGGCGATTACATCACAGAGGTCTGTTCTAGCCGTCCCGAATAATTGTAATAGCTATCTAACTGCCGAAAGAAAAGTGTGCATGAAGGCTAAGGGATAAACGCTGAAACGCTAGACAAGTCCCAAGCTATCCGCTTAGACTCCCTGATTGGTCTGGTTAATTGGCCCCTAATGGATGGGGATTCTCACCGACAATACCAATACATCCTGGCTCACACTGAAAACATTGTGTGAGGAGATAAAAAGCACCTCACACCTGCACACACTTGATCAGTTGAAACAAGGTTCAAAGTGGTGTATACTAAGCGCAGACTTTTACACCCAAATTTCAACACCCCGCCCTTATGGCTACTGAGTTATATGAACGCATAGAGGGGTTCGGGACGCGTTCCTTGAGTTTTGCTTTAGACTTATCCATCCGTTCTCAAGGCGTTATCAGTGGTGTCCATCCAATAGTGGCAAAGACCCTATTACTGTAAAACGAACAAAATAGGCACACAACATATGACTCCTCACATGCCCGAGCCCTGCACCGACCTTCTAAAAAGTCAGTCAAAAAGAGAATTTCCACATACTACGGCTCACGAGGATGGATTACCCCATGTTCCAATCACCATCTCTCGATCGAAGACAATGGCTTAAATGTTAAAACGACGGTATTGTTCTTCAAATGTATGTCTCTGTGAAAATGCGATGTATAGCTACTGTTTTAATATTTGATGATTAAATGTATGTTCTCTGTGAAAATACTATGCATACCTACTGTTTTAATATTTTTTAAATAAAAGACAGTAAAACAGAAGTCGGTTTTAGGTGTTTTTTATTTATAATAATCACATACATGGATAATAACAGCAATCATGGCGACATAGAAGCATTACACGTTTGCACACACTGAATACACAGAAACATTTTTTACATTACAAGCATTAGATCTTAGTCTTTTCACAAAGAGCGACACCATTTTATATCATTTTTAATATAATCGTTGCTGTCACAATTCATGACAATAGTATAGTCCTCGTCCATTTTGTGAGACTTCCTCCTCAATTAGGTGTACATCCTCTATAAATAAACACAAGATAATTTTCTGATGTAGATATTTAAAACGATCAATGGATAGATAGCATACTAAGCCAAAATAATACAGTTAACTCGCGGCACCACGTTAATGCCGCCGCAATTGAAAAACGGCTAATCACCTATTTAATCCTGGAAATTAAAAGCATAGTATTGCTGTTTTTTAATATATATTCCGCTTACCATGGCGTTTTCCCATATGTTCGCAGAAAAAAGAGAGTGTTCAAACCACGAAGAGTAGAATGTGAATAATCCACAAAGACCCTGCGCAACTTTTTAACAACGATCTGGTGGAGCATGTCTAGTTTTATCGCCACCTAGATGAGGCCGTCCTTCAGACTCGTTCAATACACTTTCTGCTTTTATAAATAATGGTTTGATAAACCTTTTAGATTATAAGGAAAAATAACACATAAAGGTAGCGAGAATAATCAACAAATATATTGTTTTCATAATGTTTTTCTAATTTGTTTTTTGTATGATAGAAACATTCTCCTGGACTAAACAGCAATATTGCCTTAACCCATCTGTGGTGTTCGGGTCAATTGACCAGAGAAGAATTTTATTTTTTCCCGGAAAATACTAGTTAATGTTATCGCTTTTGGACTGAAACTAGTGACTTTGTTCCCAAAGGGTATAACTAAATCTCAAAATTTTTTTTTTGGAAATTTTCTTACTTTTTGTGGGGGTTTTGTGACCTGTTTTTACACTGGTGGTGTTCCCGGTCAAAAATGACCGGGCCCTATAAAATAGCTTATAAATCACTCATTATACCATATTTCCACCCACTCTTTGGATTCAACTCTTTTTGTCAACTTGTTCTCTTTCAATTAGGACTGGTTTTATATTTCTGTTTAGCATCTGATTAACACTAGAAGTCCCAGAGAGAGCAGCCATTTGGCTTTTCTACCTATAAAACCCGCAGACAGCCGATGGGCTGGAAGGCTTTAGGCTAATATCCTTAATCAGCTGTGAACAGTTGCTTTTGTATTGTTATGTAAACAATGTGGGGCCATGCTTGAGCCACTTCAAGGAAACGTATGTTTCACTTTGCCATCTTAGGGAGAAATCAACACCCAACACTTTTTTTTTCCTTTTCTTGTTGCTGAGATTTATTGATAAAAATAGTACAAAATAAATAAAGAAACCAACCATTTGTACACATATTTACAAATAATATTAAAAAGTGAGTGATACATACATTCCAGCAATCACTCACATCCTGGCAGTGCCATGGTATCTCCCGTCTGCATTTACCACATGTGTATCTGTAGCAGTGAACACACGCCGCACAGTGGCATGATTGTTCTTGCATTGGTGGCCTGACTGACCTGGCACTTTTGCTCTTTTTTATTCCAGGGCTAGGTGTGGAGGGTTGTTGTCCGAAGCAATTGTTCTTTTCCCCTTCTTGCCTTTTCTTCGCACACATATGAGAGTTAGCCAACTCTCTTGCAAGCTCCACCAGGAAGTCCACCCATCTTTCAAATGTCCTTCCTTCCGGTGCATGCTTGATACAGCACATGTGCATTCAGTGCTGCCATGTCAATCATGTTATTCAGTAGAATACGGCAATTGGCCAGTGCCGTGTCCCTGTGCGGACAGTGTACTCCCCGCACCATCTGGTCCATCACATCCACGTCGCACTTTGTGGTGTTGTAAGGGTGACAGTGGTTTGGCTTCCTTTTGGTGGTATTATCAGTCTGAATCACGCTGTGCATGCTGCTAAGAATGTAGACGGTCTTCTTCTGTTTGGGCGGCGGTTTCCCGGCGAATCTTGTTGACTGTGCCGAGGATGGTGGTTTTCCGGCTAAGAAGTTTATGCGCAAGTGACAGTGATGTGAAGAAATTGTCCGTGGTAACATTTCTGCCCTTGTCTAGGAATGGTTCCATCAGCCTCATCACTACATTTTCAGACAGTCTCTCTCCCACTGGGACGACTAGGGGCCCTTGCCAAGATATGGGAGGACATTAAAAATGTACTTGGATTTTAGGTCGCAAGCCACCCAAAACTTGATCCCAAACTTGTCAGGTTTAGTTTGCAATATACTGCAGGAAACAGCAGCGAGTCTTTGACTGGGAAAAGCTGTTCATCAACGGTGATATGTAGACCAGGGTTGTAAGACGTGATGCAATTGGTGACAAATGATCCCCACACACTGGAAATTGCAGCAAACTTATCAGTCTTTGCTTGATCACTCCGGTGGACCTGTCATCAAAGCGTAGGTGTCGCATGATGTCTTGGAAGCGGTTTTTTGCGGCATTGTTCCAATGATATGTGGGTTTCCCAGGTTTGCTGACCAGCAGTCACGTAGTGATGGAACCTTGGTAAGCCCCCGCAAGATGACAATTGCAATAAATGCCATTAGTTCAGGGAGGGCCATGAACCAATGAACATGCTCCGTTTCCTGTGCATGTTGAAATAGTCCATTCTTGAATGCTATGAAGCATGTCAAGAGTGATGAAACACAGGAAGCTCTGAAGGCGACTTGAGATACTTTTCCTGGCCTTAGCTGCTGGCTCTCCATCTGCAGCGTACGCTTTGATTGGGGTGAAAGGGAGACGCGTCCCCACCTGTTCTTCACGCCACACTGTGCCATCTTTCGCTGTCTCTGTCAGGTCAGTCCCCAAACGGGCTCTCTTTTTTTGATTGAGGAGCAGTCTCCTCATCTGCAGTGTAAACAAATTCAAATTGTGAGCAATGGAAAAGTCAAATTATATCACAAATGCATGCATAGATACTAATAATAATTCCAGTATCTCCTTCTCTGTATCGAATAATGTCTGAAATATCTTCTCCTAAATAAAAAGATACAACTAAAGCAAAGAAACAACTAATAATGTTTTGCACTTAAGATGGCAGTGAAATGTCTGCTAAGTAGTACAAACAAAAAAGTGGACAATACAAAAAAGGCAGAGTAAATATTTATGTCACTCCACTCTGCTTTTTTTGGTGTTTTTCCCCACTTACTGGTTTGAAATGAAATAGGAAATAATATGAAACAAAACCAAACCCTAAGACAGATCAGACAGATCTGAGTCCGAATCTGGCTGAAGTTCTATGTCTTCTCCATCTGAGTCACAAGGGTTTACTTCACTCAGGATCATTTCCAAGGCCTGCTGAGTGGTGAGTCTTCTCTGCATTTTCTTTTCTTGGAGAGGAGGTCAATCAAGTTCTCTGCTTTTAGCAGCCCTCCCTCCCCCACACATACAAACAAGCCACCAGCAACCATTCACACACACACCCCCAACCCCCCTGCAGATTGCTCAGGTAATGACCATATTTACACATGAATTGATGCTAATGATAGCCAAAAGACTAGCCAGTTAGCATCCACTTGGCTAAAGGAGGGTTACAAATCTCTGGGACTTCTAGTGTTAATCATGGGCCTCATTTATCTGAGAGTAGGCATCTCATTTTTTGAGTAAAAAACAAATAATTTATGAGTAAATTTGGAAATATGAAAAAAAAAATGAAAAAAAATGGCTACTGTTGATCACACTAGTCTACTCTAATGTTTCACCAGGAATTTTTGTTTTGAAACTTTTGTTTTGTAAAAAAAAAATGGCACATAGTCACACTTTGTGGTGTTCCCCCGTCAAAAATGACCGGCCTATAAAAAATAGCTTATAAAATCACGCATTTATACCATATTTTCACCCAATCTTGGATTCAATCTTTTTGTAAACTTGTTCTCTTTCAATTAGGACTGGTTTTATATTTCTGTTTGCATCTGATTAATCGTGGGCCTCATTTATCTGAGAGTAGGCATCTAATTTTTTGAGTAAAAAACAAACAATTTGTGAGTAAATTTGGAAATATGAAAAAAAAAAAATGAAAAAAATGGCTACTGTTGATCACACTAGTCTACTCTAATGTTTCACCAGGAATTTTGTTTTGAAACTTTTGTTTTGTAAAAAATATGGCACATAGTCACACTTGTGGTCTTCCCGGTCAAAAATGACCGGCCCTATAAAAAATAGCTTATAAATCACTCATTATACCATATTTTCACCCAATCTTGGATTCAATCTTTTTGTCAACTTGTTCTCTTTCAATTATGACTGGGTTTAATATTTCTGTTTGCATCTGATTAATCGTGGGCCTCATTTATCTGAGAGTAGGCATGGTCAAAAATGGTCACAATGGCCGACCATTGAAAGTGAATGGGAGAGACTGAAAATAACATAACAATTTAGTTTTCAGGAGCATGTTCATTATTTTCATGTACACATATGAGCATATGTGCTTGCAAACATCGAGCCTTTGGACCTGTGCATGTATCGATACATTTATACACACGCTACCCAGACACACACAGGTTACGTTAAAACACACAAACTTTTTTGAGTATTACACACATTCTTTTCCACAGAGAGAAATTTGATCCTACCCTAACCTGCATCTAATATACATTTATCCATCTGACATTACCACACACACACACACAAACGCAAACTGGCCGTGACTGCAGTGACCCGGCTTCAAAAGAATCTTTCTTTCATGTTCTTGTTTCATCACAGCTTCCAGACAAAATATATATGACATTTTGTTTTGGAACTGTGAGGTTCTCACACAGAACTAGACAATATTTACAAATATACATCATGCGATAGCACAGGCATATATAAATGCCTCACAGCACCTTGCTTGTCATTCATTTGTGGCAGCACAATGGCAAAGCAGCTCTCTGCACATGATGTTATTCATCAGATTTTTGACTCAGAAACTAGTGAGGAGGAGGAAATGCAGGATGCATCTTGCAGTGAAGATGTTTCTGAAGAGGAAGGCACCACTGAATCGGCTACGGAGCTTGAAAAAAACTGATGAGGAGCTGTCTTCCAGTGATGAGGGCCCAGCTGAGGTTGCCGTTTCATTCTGGTCAAAAGATGGAACTTTGGTCCTGGTCTTCATCCCCAACTATGAGGCAAGGCAGGTTTTCTTCTGAAAATGTCATGAAGATGAAGCCAGGGCTAACAAGATATGCCATATCCCCGAATTGATGACATACAATCATGCTTCAACTTGTTTGTGACGGAGCCAATCGAAAACATAGTCATATCCATGACTAATTTAGAGGGGAGAAGAGTCTTCAAAGACAAGTGGAAGACGGTTGATTCAACAGACATCCAGGCATATATGGGTCTCTTGATTCTGGCTGGGGTCTACAGATCCCGAAATGAATCCACCGACAGTTTAGTTTGGGATGCAGACACAGGTCGGGCAATTTTTTTCCCGCGCCACAATGTCACAACAGACATTTTCACGTGTTGTCACGGGTAATTCGATTTGACAATAGAGAGACAAGACATCAACGCCATCAAATGACAAGCTTGCTCCAATTCGAGAGCTCTGGGACAAGTGGGGTGGGAGAGGCTGCCACTCATCTACAACCCAGGTCCAGCAGTTACAGTGGATGAGCGCTTAGTAGTTGCTTTCAGAGGGAGGTGCAGATTCAAACAATGTATCCCAAACAAACCTGCCAAATACGGGATAAAGCTTTGGACAGCATGTGACTCCAAAAGCAGCTATGCATGGAATATGCAGGTCTATACAGGAAAATCGTCAAGTGGTGTTCCAGAAAAAAACCAGGGCCAGAGAGCTGTCCTTGAAATGACAGAAGGTCTGCAAGGACATACAGTGGTATGTGATAATTTTTACACTTCGTATAATCTTGGCAAAGAGCTACTGCGAAAAAAAAAAAAAAACATGGTGGGGACAATTAGAAGGAACAAGACTGAGCTTCCTCCTGCACTAGTGACCAACATGAACAGGGATCTTTTTTCCACCAAGTTCGCCTTCACCGACACACATGCACTTGTGTCATACTGCCCGAAGAAAAGGAAAAATGTCCAACTGATGTCAACTCTGCACAAAGATGCCCGTGTGAGTACCAGGGAGGACAGGAAACCAGAAGCCATCCTGTACTACAACGAAAACAAAAAACAAAATGATAAACTATATAAACCAATACAATTTAATACTACTTTCTAATTGTTTTATATACCAAAATGTACAATATTGTAATATTACAAAACATGTAAAAAGGTAACATTATAATTATTGTGTTGTGTATGTGTGTGTGTGTGTGTTTTTTTTTAAGGTTACTGGCACATACTCCTGCAAGAGAAAAACACTACGATGGCCCATGGTGTTGTTTTTTAACATCCTCGATGTCTCAGCCTACAATGCGTTTGTAGCATGGATGGAGGTGAATCCAGGGTGGAAAGAGGGGAAAACCCTTCAGGAGGAGGCTGTTTCCTAGAAGAGCTGGGGAAATCCATGGTGACCCCCCTGATACAGAGAGGCGCCAAAATATACCCAGAGCACTGCCCTCTGCTACATTGGTGGAGAGACATACAAACACCAGAACCAGGTCCTTCAGCTGGCACAGGCAGAGGAGAGAAACGAAAGAGATGCACTTTGTGTGCCCCCAAAAGATGTGAAAACAGGTACTGTCTGTTTCAAATGCAGAGCGCACATTTGCAAGGCACATACATTATACTGTTTGTTGTGTCAGTCATGTGCATAAGTGGCACAAAATCTAGACCAATTGCAAGTTACCTTAAAAATGCTTTTGTTAGTCACTTGCATGAGTTCACACAGAGACCGTCACAGTTTCTTATTTTGGTTAGTTCATAATTTGGAAAACTGAAAGAAAATGAACAGTGTTTGATTTGTGTTCTCTATATGACAGCGTTAATGTGTTTATTTTTTGTATGTCACAATGGTCAGATTTGTCAGGGAACAGCACAAGTGTTACTGTGCACCCCTTTTCTAAAAAATTAAAGCATTTCAAAATACAAGCCCTGTGTTTTGTAATCTTCTACATTCACTTTCAATGGCCAGCCATTTTTGACCGGGAACATCACAAGTGTGACTTTGTGCCATTTTGTACAAAATAAAAGCATTTCAAAAAAAATTTCCTGGTTAAACATTAAAGTAGGCTAGTGTGATCAACAGTGAAACTTTTTTTTTTTTCACCTTTTTTCACAATATTGACAAAATTATTAAAAAATAAAATATTTTTTTCACTCAAAAACTGAGGTGCATAAGCTCGGATAAATGACTCCTACAATTAAATAGTTTGAAAATTAAATGCAAAACCAGTCCTAATTGAAAGAAAACAAGTTGACAAAAAGATTGAATCCAAGATTGGGTGAAAATATGGTATAATGAGTGATTTATAAGCTATTTTTTTTTATAGGCCGGTCATTTTTGACCGGAAACACCACAAGTGTGACTATGTGCCATATTTTTTACAAAACAAAAGTTTCAAAACAAAATTCCTGGTGAAACATTAGAGTAGACTAGTGTGATCAACAGTAGCCATTTTTTAAATATTTTTTTTCATATTTCCAAATTTACTCATAAATTATTTGTTTTTTACTCAAAAAATTAGATGCCTACTCTCAGATAAATGAGGCCCATGATTAATCAGATGCAAACAGAAATATAAAACCAGTCCCAATTGAAAGAGAACAAGTTGACAAAAAGATTGAATCCAAGATTGGGTGAAAATATGGTATAATGAGTGATTTATAAGCTATTTTTTATAGGCCGCTCATTTTTGACCGGGAACACCACAAGTGTGACTATGTGCCATATTTTTTACAGAACAAAAGTTTCAAAACAAAATTCCTGGTGAAACATTAGAGTAGACTAGTGTGATCAACAATACCAATTTTCTTCAGATTTTATTTAATATTTCCAAAATTATTCAAAAATTAAAAAAAAAATTACTCAAAAAATGAAATGCCTACTCTCAAATAAATGAGGCCTATGATTTTTCAGATGCAAATCAAAATATAACCAAACAGTCCTAATTGAAAGAGAACATGTTGACAAAAAAGATTGAATCCAAGATTGGGTTGAAAATATGGTATAATGAGTGATTTATAAGCTTTTTTTTTATGGGCCGGTCATTTTTTGACCGGGAACACCACAAGTGTGACAATGTACCATTTTTTTTTACAAAATAAAAGTTTTTAAAAAACAAAATTCCTGGTGAAAATTTTAAGTTGACTAGTGTGATCAACAATACCAATTTTCTTCAGATTTTTATTTAATATTTTCCAAAATTATTCAAAAATGTAAAAAAAAAAAATTACTCAAAAAATGAAATGCCTACTCTCAAATAAATGAGGCCTATGATTATTCAGATGCAAATCAAAATATAAAACCAGTCCTAATTGAAAGAGAACATGTTGACAAAAAAAAAGATTGAATCCAAGATTGGGTGAAAATATGGTATAATGAGTGATTTATAAGCTTTTTTTTATGGGCAGGTATTTTTTGACCGGGAACACCACAGGTGTTATAGGGTTTTGAACACCACATGAGGGTTAAACATATAGTATAAAAGTCTCAAATTTGATTATTAACCGGCATCGTTTTAACTAACAACAGAGAAACTATCAGAGAAATATAGTAGCATACCCATGATTAATGAGAAATATTCATGCAGAAACGCAGGAAGTTTAAACAGCAGATTTTTGTAAACCTCCCATTTGAAGAATCGTGACGCCTGTGCGAGAAAGGCTTTCTCTCGCAAAAATAATGTAAGGGGAATTTATATTTTTTTATATTGTTCTCAGTATATTAATAATATGATAATATTCTTTATACACCATACACATAAAAAACAAAAACACACACACACGTACACACACACACACACACTTGATCTCATGATCTGTTAAAATTATTTATTCTGTTTATTCTTCATCAACACGTCCTTGTTTTTATCACAGCACCCATAATGTATGTGGAGTTAATATTTTTATTGATTTATTCTCAGTTTATTAATATGTTGAGAATCTTTTTTATATCGCAGTCATATTAAATGCAAACACACACACAGAGACACACACACACATATGATCTCACAATCTGTTAAAATTGTTTATTTCTGTATATTCTTCATCAACACGTCCTTGTTTTTATCACAGCCTCCATACAGAGAGAGAGAGTGGGAGAGACAGAGAGAGAGAGAGCGCGCATGTGGGCATTACAGAACGCAACCTGATACCTCGGTCACGTACCACACACACACACAGACGCGTCCGCAGAAGAGTTCGGATATGAGAATGTGTATAAGATCTACAAACACATTCTTCAGGGATCTCATTCATTACTTGGTCACTGAACAAACAACACATTTCAGCCCCCGGAGCTCAAAGGTTGACGGATGGATTTCACGCACGCCGGGTTCCGCATATGGAAAAATTATTATAATGTCAAAGGGCACGTCTGGACATAATTAATATGTCAAAGGTCAAAACTTATCAATCAATTTATGACGTTTGCTGGCGGTTATCAACTACTCATAGGTCGTAATTTAGATATATTTTTGAGATGGAAGAATGCAGTTTTTCAAATTCTAGAAATGTGGCTTTTCAAAGGAAAGATTGCTATCAAATAGCACACCTAGGTTGCTAACTGCTGACAAAGAATTGACAGAGCAGCCATCAAGTCTTAAAAAGCATTCTAGGTTATTAAATGCAGAGTTTTTAGGTCCTTTAATTAACACCTCTGTTTTTTTTTTGTTTTTGTTTTTTTCTTCAGAATTTAGCAGTAAGAAATTACTCCTCATCCAGGTTTTTATATCGACTATGCATTCTGTTATTTTTTCAAATTGGTATGTTTCTCCGGGCCTCAAAGAGATATAGAGCTGAGTCTCATCAGCATAACAGTGAAAGCTAACAACGTGCTTCCTGATGACATCTTCCAAGGGTAACATGTAAACCATGAAAAGTAATGGTCCTAGTACTGAGCCTTGAGGTACTCCATACTGCACTTGTGATCGATATGATACCTCTTCATTCACTGCAATGAATTGATGGCGGTCATATAAGTACGATTTAAACCATGCTAATGCACTTCCACAAATGCCAACAAAGTTTTCTAGTCTGTTCAAGAGAATGTTGTGGTCAGTAGTGTCGAACGCAGAACTAAGATCTAATAGCACTGATAGAGAGATACAACCACGGTTCAGATGATAAGAACTGGTCATTTGTAACTCTAAGGAGAGCAGTCTCAGTACTATGATACAGTCTAAAATCCTGACTGGATATCCTCACAGATACCATTTTTTCTCTAAGAATGAATAAAATTGTGAGGATACTACCTTTTCTAGTATCTTGGACATAAAAGGAAGATTCGAGATCGGGTCTGTAATCGGATTTGTTCCTTAGGGGATCTATAGTGCACTGTCTGATGCGATACTGTAGCTGACGGCTGCATGGTACAATTTTATCTCTAATAGTATCGATCTGGGAAGTAAAGTAGTTTCATAAAGTCATTAATGCTGTGCTGTTGGGAAATGTCAACACCTGTTAATGCTTTTATTTTTCGTTAATTTTAGCCACTGTATTGAATAAATACCTGGGGTTATGTTTGTTTTCTTCTAAAAAGAGAGGAAAAATAATCAGATCTAGCAGTTTTTAATTTTTTTTTCTGGTCTGGATAGTGAACTTTACCACCAAGCTATACGAAATACCTCTAGTTTTTGTTTCCCTCCAACTGTGCTCCATTTTCCGTGCTGCTCTCTTTAGGGTATGCATTTTTCACATATTTTCACAACATTTCGCATTTTTCACATATTTTCAAAAAAATTCCCCTAATAACAACGATCGACCATCACCTGTGTTTTTCTCTTTTGAAAGAACACCTTTTTTTTTTTATTAGTTATTCCGAAGGTTTTTTTGACATCCTGTTGCGAGTGGCACCATATGGAATATTAAGTGAAAATACACCTTTTTTTTTTTGTTTTTGATTTATTTCAGTTATTTAAGAAAATCTGAACCAGGTTTTGACATCCTTTTGCGAGTAGGAATAGTGCACCCATATGACCTTTTAATTTTTTTTTGCAAACTATTAAATGAACATATGTAAATTCATCCACCTAAAATATAAACATCTTTAGGGCTATGTTCCCAGTTTTTTTTTTTTTCAACATTAGTTGTCCACAAGAGTTTTTCGCCATTTTTTCAAACACAACCATCTCTGCGTTACCTTTTTTTTTTTTTTTAAAAATTACAATACTTTCTTCTTTTTTATTTAAAAAAAAAAAAAAAAAATTTTTTGGAATTCACCTCCTTTGCAACGAGTGTGGTTTTAAATGAAACAAGTACAACGCTCTAAATATAAAATATCTGATACAATGTAAATTTGAAAAGAACACTAAAAATAAGAAATAATGAGTTTGGATTAAGGTTGATTTTTTTTCCCATTTTTTTTGCTAATTTAAATTCGTTCAGTTTAAAATAAATAATCTGAGTTCTAATAAGGGATTAATGAACAATGTGGTTGACAGTCTAGGTTTAGCCAAGCATTCACAAAACACGTCATAACCTTGTACTCCATTGATGAAATAGTTAAAAAATCTCAGTTTCAATGGGCATGGCATGTAGTGTGAACAATGTGGTTGACAGTCTAGGTAATTTATGTGTAAAATAATCCAATCGCCCTCTTCCCAGACATTTCTAAGATACATTTGACATATTTAACATAAAAACAAATAAAACTGGTTACCTGAGATTGTCGATTCGGCGGATCCATCTCGGCTCGTCTTGATTGAACTTCAGTGAACTTATTCCATGATGGGTCGATCGCGAACTCTAAGAGCCGGCTCTTGTAGGTGAACGACGAGAGCTGGCTCGCATATCTGAAGAGCCGACTCTATTTAAAAAAAATATAGCCTATAGAAATTAAATCATTATGTAATAATGAAATAATGGATGCATTTTATTTTATTTAAAATAACTGACTAATTCAAAGAAAAAAAATATTATATAGGCCTAAAGGCGCACATATTCATTTCGACTGTCTGATCAGCCTCACATTCTGTTCCTGTCAATCATACACAAGGTGTCAACCAATTATATGGCATGAGGGAGGGGCCGAGCCATCACACACACACCACACACACAGTGTCAAACCCGGAGAAGAAACCGCATCAGCCCCTCGAAAGTAAGGCAGCTTGCATTTCTGAATGCAAATCTCTCATAAAATAAAAATATGATCAGCATTGTGTGTGTGTTCATGTAAGTTATACAAAACATAACTAGATAAATTTTTCTTTAATATGGGTTCTGTTATGATGTTCAGATTCAGATTGTATTTGTTTTATAATGTTGTTGTTTCTATACATTAAAAAGCTGTAATTTAAATGCAAATGTTTGATAGTATTCTTTTTTTCATAACAAATCAATGCATTTTTAAAGAAATTGTGAGACATTGTGAGTATGATTTCATTTAATAATTTAATTTGAATTGTTTTCACACCTATCATAGTCAAAATATTATTGTTTTTTAAAGAGCCATTTGTGAGCCAAAAGAGCTGTCTCTTTTCAGTGAGCTGAGTCAAACGTGCCGGCTCATGAAAAAGAGCCGAAATGCCCATCAACCAATAAGATTCCATGTACAATGTCACGTTTTCATTGGTCAGTCGTTGAAGCCTATTTCTGATTGGTTGTTGCCGTTTTGACAGCGTTTATGCCAAGAGCAAAGAGAAAGAAATCGAAGAGAAGAGAAGAGTACTTGGCCATGCGCGAACGCACGGGACACAGTCTAAGCACATACACGCTTACTTTAAGCGAAGAGGAGAGATTCGCGATTGCACTGAACACGTTTTAAGTGCAGGCATACTCTCTGAGCGAGCCCAGAGAAAATTCTTACAAGAGCAACGTGTATCTGAGAGCACCAGTTCCCGCGCGTGAGCAGAGAGATTCGCGCTCCGCACATTATATTCCGCGCTCGAGGAGAGAGATTCGCGCTCGGGCACATTATATCCCGCGCGCGAGCAGAGAGATTCGCGCTCGCGCATTATATTAATGTACTTTCGCGCTACAATAATGCGCGCTCGACATTTGATAGGGAAATAACGCCATGTTCAACAGACAAGGAAGTCGAACACTGGGTTAAAGGATGGCTGCAGCTTGCCAGATATGGGATAGAGGCCAGGAGAGAAGATTTAAAGGTGCATTATGTAAAGGCTCCTGGTATACTTCAAACAAAGTTTGTTTTCGTTCTTCGTTTGGGGCAAAAAGAAGTTCGAAAAGACTGAGTGACGGTATACTGTTTTTGAACATTCCGACACTTTCTAGGAATTAAATGCTTTCTCTAAATCTTTTAAGTATGTCCGTGAGCGATCGTACATGTGCGACTATATCTGTGCCAGCTCAGCTATTCGACACATTGTATTTTTGTTGCTAGTGACAGGAGATGTTGCTCTCTTGCCTGACCTCCATTGCACGTCAAAGAAGGTGGAATTTCAGAACACACATACTGATTGCGTAACCGCCATGGACCAATGGAAACTCAAAGGTGTTTAGGAGCCAAATGAACTCCCCCAAAAAGTTCGCTTTGGTCATCAGTTTCGAAGTGCCGAAACAAGCATGTCATATCAGTTCGTTCTTCGATTTTGTTTGAAGTATGTCAGGCCCTTAATATTGACAGCCAGCAGTTGAACTGGGTGCTGCAAACATTCTATATCTGCAAACATAATATTTTTATACTTTATACTGTCAACCTTTAAGATGTTGTCTTCTTCTGTGATGTTTCTATTGTTTTGTTTTTTCAGCAGGGTAACGAAACCCATACTGTACTGCACACTATTGACA
Organism: Cyprinus carpio; assembly: GCF_018340385.1. Classification (NCBI taxonomy): domain Eukaryota; kingdom Metazoa; phylum Chordata; class Actinopteri; order Cypriniformes; family Cyprinidae; genus Cyprinus; species Cyprinus carpio. The sequence continues at coordinate 19,843,043 of NC_056600.1, read as the reverse complement.
ATATTAAGCTACTACACAACTACACTAGCTTCTCTAATCTTTTTGTATTCCATCTATTTGACTCTGTTCTATGCCATTATCATCTATAGCACAACTGTTCATACAATTTATTTATTTTTCGATCTATTTTGTAATTTTTTTGTCTGTGTGTTGTTGTTGTCTCTGTGTACTGGGACTTATGTCACCAAAACAAATTCCTTGTATGCGCAAGCATACTTGGCAATAAAGCTCTTTCTGATTCTGAATGTTGTTGTTGTTTTTTTTTTTGTTCTTGTTTTTTACAATTTATGACAATTTGGTTCAGTGACAAGCCTAATTATTATTTGACAATGTGCATTACTGCCATTGTTTTTTTTTAATGACAAAAATAAATGAGCATTTTTTTTTAGTTAATTAATTAATTTATGTTTTCTTCTCCTAAGCAGTATAACTGATAATTAAATTGAACAACATGATATTATGTCATTTTATCCTTACAGGACTGTCTGTATGTGTGAATGAAATCCCACATTTCCAAACATAAGCACCCTAAAGCAGTGATTCTCAAATCTAGGTCACAAGATCCACTTTCCTGCAGAGTTTAGCTTTAACCATAATCAAACACATCTGAGTTTGCTAATCAGTGTCTTCAGGGCTATTAGAAAAATCACAGGTAGGTTTGTTTGATTAGGGTTGGAGCTATACTCTGCAGGAAAGTGGATCTCACGAGCCAGATTTGAGGATCACTGCCCTAGTGGGTAGTAGTGAATCAGTCATTGAAATCAGTGAGGGGGGGTCTCTCCATCGAGTATGTCTTAAAACAATTGGACCAACAAGATCAAAATGCTGCTGAATTTGCCATTATTGATTGATTGATTGATTGATTGATTGATTGATTGATTGATTGAATTGCAGCTTTCTAACATTTTAGCCAGGGGTGTAAAGGGGTGTAAAGTTTTAGTGCATATTCACTAAATAGCTCTGCAGACAGTGCCATCTTTGATTTAGCACAACCATTCACTGTATCGCTGCCATAGTTTGCCCAAACTCCCCACCACAATCATTCCCAAATATAGTGTAAATAAAAGTTACTGAATTTATTTATATATAATGTATTATATCAGTGGTTCCCAATTGCACATTTTGTATGTCTACCCAATCAGACACACCCAATTTAGTTCTTGCAGTCTCTACTAAGAGCTGATGAGTGGAATCAGGTGTGTTAGGTAACGGAGCCATACAAAAGGTGCAGGGCAGGGGGGCCTCCAGGACAGGATTGGGAAGCACTGTATTATATGATAATATGTTAACTAATAATACATAAGTGTTATTATTAATAATAAGTATGGCAAATGCAAAATTAATATGTTTAATAACGTCCTAATAGTGCAACAAATAATGCAATATAGGACATGGAGAATGGGTCTTGCATTTTTTGTGTTTGAATCAGTTATGCTTTATTTTAAGGTTTTCTCGTTACAGTGTAAATACTCAAATAAGTACTGAATAATGTTAATTATTGTGTATTTACTATGGGGTTTAAAGTTTAGAATTAGCTGCTTGTAATTATGTATAATTTACTGCTACTATTATAGTAAGTACATCATGCAGCATGTATAAAAAAAAAACATATATTAAAAAAAAAAAAAAAAAAAAAAAAAAAAAAATCCCTAAACCAACTTAACATTAAACTTTGTGTGTGTGTGTGTGTGTGATTGACTGGTTGATTGTTTGATTGTTTAAATTGAAATTGAAAATAAATAATAATAATAAATTATATCCACAAAGGGTGTTGCAGTTACAATGCATGTTATGTACTGTAGAAAACATGCAAATATGTAACCATTGAAACCATTAAAGTGCCCCTATTATGCCATTTTTATGGTTCCTAATATTGTTTTGGGAGTCTCCTACAATAGGATTACATGCATGCAAGGTCAAAAAAAAAAAAAAAAAACTAAACACTTCGTCAGTAGATTCACGTGTTTGTGGGCGGGGTCAAATTGTTTGCGGCCGGCCATCATAGAACATAGGCGCACATTCTGTAACTGTGTTACCCTGTGACATGTAGCTGTCACGGAAGTGGGATTCAAATTACTAACGACTCATTTCAGCTGTTCAGAGTCGATTCTTTATTTTGGGAGTCAATAACTTTATTTATCGTGCACTTGCAGCTTTACAACTTTTTTGATTGTTTACATTCACATATAGCTGCATTACACACTGCATTAAAGGCAATATTGGAAATTGCATAATGGGGCACTTTTAAATGTTTAGAGAGTTTAGTGAATGCGTTAGAAAAATTCCATGTTATTTGTCTCACATAAAGCTGTAGCAAATCACATGGACTACTTATATATTTATGTTACTTTTATTGACTAATGTTCTTTGTAACATGAACATGCTGTAAGATTAAACACTGTTCTTTCACACGTACCTAAAATGGTTATGACCAATTTCCTGAAAACTATCACAATCCAAATGTCTCTAAAAGTAGACCTGTGCAAACATGCTGACAGGGTTTTGATGGCATCCTTTTGTCAGTATTTCATGGACTGTTTCCTCCCACCTGTCCAGTGTGATTGCCACATGGTGCTGGCTATCCCCACAGCTGTCACTGCCACCACACCAGCCATAATAGCTTCCTGGAAGCATTTTTCTTCATCACTGTCAATAGCTCAAAGCAAACTTTAATTTACCAGGCCTTGCATGACACCCTCTTAATACATTTTAATAAAGTCAATATAATATTTCAGTGGAAGCCTCCATAATTCCATTTAGGGCCTGTCAGGATAAATTGATATCCAAGATCTCAGTCGTTGATCACATTGGCATGATGGCTGTTTTTGGGAGCAACAGTGCTTTTTATACTTATATATGCTTATACACATGAAGGTATGAGACAGAACAATCAGTAGAGTTTGTATTAAAATTGATTCAAACCATTTCTGAAAGAAATGTGCACCATTTTGAATTAAAAGTATTCTATTACATGCTTATGCTTTTTGATGAGTGCAAACATAGTTGTATTCGGATGCCATCACAAATCATATAGAACTTAGTTTTATTTGCCAAAAAGTACTTTATGAGGAAACATCACACCTCAAACATCTCACTCTTTGTTATAATGCAAATATATATATATATATACACAGTGGGTACGGAAAGTATTCAGACCCCCTTAAATTTTCCACTCTTTGTTATATTGCAGCCATTTGCTAAAATCATTTAAGTTCATTTTTTTCCCTCAGTGTACACACAGCACCCCATATTGACAGGAAAACACAGAATTGTTGACATTTTTGCAGATTTATTAAAAAAGAAAAACTGAAATATCACATGGTCCTAAGTATTCAGACCCTTTGCTCAGTATTTAGTAGAAGCACCCTTTTGATCTAATACAGCCATGAATCTTTTTGGGAAAGATGCAACAAGTTTTTCACACCTGGATTTGGAGATCCTCTGCCATTCCTCCTTGCAGATCCTCTCCAATTCTGTCAGGTTGGATGGTAAACGTTGGTGCTTTCATGTGTCTTGCACTGAGGAGAGGCTTCCGTCGGGCCACTCTGCCATAAACCCCCGACTGGTGGAGGGCTGCAGTGATGGTTGACTTTCTACAACTTTCTCCCATCTCCCGAATGCATCTCTGGAGCTCAGCCACAGTGATCTTTGTGTTCTTCTTTACCTCTCTCACCAAGGCTCTTCTCCCCCGATAGCTCAGTTTGGCCGTACGGCCAGCTCTAGGAAGGGTTCTGGTCATCCCAAACGTCTTCCATTTAAGGATTATGGAGGCCACTGTGCTCTTAGGAACCTTAAGTGCAGCAGAAATTTTTTTGTAACCATGGCCAGATCTGTGCCTTGCCACAATTCTGTCTCTGAGCTCTTCAGGCAGTTCCTTTGACCTCATGATTCTCATTTGCTCTGACATGCACTGTGAGCTGTAAGGTCTTATATAGACAGGTGTGTGGCTTTCCTAATCAAGTCCAATCAGTATAATCAAACACAGCTGGACTCAAATGAAGGTGTAGAACCATCTCAAGGATGATCAGAAGAAATGGACAGCACCTGAGTTAAATATATGAGTGTCACAGCAAAGGGTCTGAATACTTAGGATGGATGTCAACAATTCTGTGTTTTTCTGTCAATATGGGGTGCTGTGTGTACATTAATGAGGAAAAAATGAACTTAAATGATTTTAGCAAATGGCTGCAATATAACAAAGAGTGAAAAATGTAAGGGGGTCTGAATACTTTCCGTACCCACTGTATATTGTATATATAGCTAGCTTCTACATTCATGTAAAGTACAAACAAGTGGGGCAGTTTCATATTTGGCTCTCAATTAGGCACTACATTGGAAACCTGTGGGGTGCTGTTCAGTTTCGCAGCATCACTCTTTGCCCCTCTTAGTATGATCATTACATAGCCACCCTTTCTGCCTAATCTAGCAATACATGCGAGCCGCTGCTGTTTTAATGGTATCTGCATATCAGAAGATCAAGGGTTACTAGTGCCTAGCATTGCACATGCAGCACATTTTCCAAACATGTGTGAAAAGGGATTAATTAATTATAGTAAAAGAACAACTCTACGCTTCTCCACCTCCTTCCACTGCCTGCTACATAAGTCCTATGGTCAACCCAGGGCTCTACTCTGTGTGGCAGAGGATCACAATGGTTTTCTCCTGTAATGTTTTTTGGTCTCTAGGGGAGAGTAGGACACAACCTAAAACTTTTTGGGTTTCCCAGTTTGTGTAAATCCACTTTTTTTAAAATAACATATTGAAGTTTTAAATAACAGTTTTATTTTAAATAAACACTAAAAACTGATATTAACATTTTATTAAGTAACTTAACCTAAAGTTAACTTTACTTTACCTAATAAATGTTCAGTGATATCCTTCAAAGATGTTTGAATTTTGGTGATTTTTTGTTTTTTTCTGTATAATGCTTCTATGGCATCTAGTACATACGCTTAGTTTCCTCATGCTATCATATTTGGAAATGTTTAAACCATGTGTGTTACAACTAGTTTTGTGTGAGGTTGTGCCATGCTCTCTACTACAGGTGAACAAGAGGGAGGCCACAACATTTCACATTGAAGGTGTCATACAGGTGTCTGTAGAAGTGGAGCAGAATAGCCCGTTAGCAGACTGACAACGCCCACACCAGTGTCAATGATAGAACAGCAAAGTAAAGAGAAGCAGAGAATAAAAATGTTGATGTGCTGTTCGATCATGATGCAGATCCTTCATATTGGCCTTGCCCAGGTAAAGACACTTCTTCATTCTGTAGGATGCAGATAAAGAGTTGTCCTCCAAAATGCCTTGTTTGTTCATTCCCAAGATTACAGGACAGTAATAGATGTTTTTCAAAAGTGTACTGCTATAAATGATTAACAATTGAGAATGAATAGTACAGGACTAGCTGATGTCCCCTATTGATACTTCACTCGTACTGCGTCTGCTAAGACGCTATGGGGAAAACTCCTTTTTCTCCAAATATTGAAGCCTTTTCAATAACACAGTGTAACTGCACGGCCATTGGTTCATGCAGCGAATTAAAAACGATGTTGGAAGCCCACCAGAGCCCACCAGAATGGGCGGGGCATCTAGATATATAAGCGGGCATTTCGCCATAGGATCCTCAGATTTTTTCTCCTTCAGCAACGACTGCGAGATCTTCGCTACAAGACTCAAATCCTTCGCCGTGAATAAGCCTTGCAGCAGATTAAGACACCTTCCTGCTCGGCTGACTTCGCCACTCTCCAGCCGCCTTCAGCATCTGCAACAGCTGTGGTCTTCCCAGTCCCCAGCCGCTATCCGGCGACTTTCTATAAAAGCACATTTTTGAGCAAATTTCCGGCATGGTTGCAAATGCTGTGCTGTTTCTGCCGCTCCTGCTGATGGTCACAGCAAGTGCTTTTCTTGCTTGGGTGCTGAAGCTGCACTCACTAAGATAGAATGTCCTCATTGCGAGATATGGGGTCCAGGTCAGGAAGCAGACAGACTGGCTAAACCGCAGTCAGAAGTCATTTAATTCTCAGCACTGTGTCAGTTAATTCTCAGTGTCTGTTCCCCGAACTAGAAAATACAAAGAACGTCCAATTTAAGAGTAACCGTTTAATTGAGGTTCAACAAATAAAAAACAGATGCAATACAGATAAACAAATAATAAAGCTTGGCTTATTGAATATCAGGTCCCTTTCTAAAAAAGCACTTTTTGTAAATGATATGATCACTGATCATAACCTAGATGTGCTCTGTTTGACAGAAACCTGGCTAAAACCTGATGATTACAGTTTTTAGCCAGTTTCAGTATTTCTCAGAGGGTGGGCTTCAAGTATAACTCATTTGAAGTAGTGCTTCATATAACATTATCCAGAGAAACAAGTGTTAATGATAAATCCCCTGTGATGTTTGTACTGGCTACTGTATACAGGCCACCAGGGCACCATACAGACTTTATTAAAGAATTTGATTTTATATCCGAGTAAGTGCTGGCTGGAGATAATGTTTTAATTGTTGGTAATTTTAATATCCATGTTGATAATGAAAAAGATGCATTGGGATCAGCATTTATAGACATTCTGAACTATATTGGGGTTAGACAACACATCTCAGGACCTACTCATTGTCGAAATCATACTCTAGATTTAATACTGTCGCATGGAATTGATGTTGTTGAAATTATGCAGCCAAGCGATGATATCTCAGATCATTATTTAGTTTTGTGCAAACTTCATATAGCTAAAACTGTAAATTCTACTTCTTGTTACATGTTTCTAGCATGTTGCCGGTGTATTTAGCACTTGCTGACACTTTTTAATATGTTGATAAGAGTCCATAACAGTGTTAACAATGTCACTTCCTGTTGCCAGCAGGTGGCGCTATGACTATAACCGAATACGGGCATGTTGATGTATTCAGGACAGAACTCTTATTGAATGTGTGAAGCTTGGGGCAGATCTGACATTGCTTTCCTGAGTTACAGCAATTTCCTGTTTCACTGCATTAGTAGCATGCTTTAACACTTAGCTAAGTGTTGCTAGCATGTTTTAGTATGTTTTAGCATGTTGCCAGCCTATTTAACACTTGTTGACGCTTTTTAATATGTTCTTAAGAGTCCATAACAGTGTTAACCATGTCCCTTCCTGTTGCTAGCAGGTGGCGCTATGACTATAACTGAATTTGGGCATGTCTATAAAATGTGTGTTTTGGTCAGATCGGACATTGCTTGCCTCAGTTACAGTAACTTCCTGTTGCATGGTGAAACATCAGATTTTCTCAGGCTGCCAGGGCCACGCCCCTTGGCGAAAAATGAAGATCTTCACAATTTAACGTTACAAAGGTCTTATGATTACCCTTAACTAATTTGAAGATGATCCCATTAAAACTGTAGGAGGAGTTCGTCAAAGTACGAGGCATGGAAATGGCAAAAACTGCACAAAAATCATACAGGAAATTCAAAATAACATACTTCCTGTTGGGTTCTGGATTTTGTACCAGGAGACTTTTTGTAGGTATTGGTGTGTTACACATGTGTACCGATTTTCGTGCATGTACGTAAAACATAGCTTGAGGCGCACTCCGTTGAAATTTTACAGGTGGCGCTGTCGAGCCATTTTGCCACACCCATTTTTGAAACCTATATCAGATACCAGTTCTGATGCGTGTGCAAAGTTTCGTGAGTTTTGGAGCATGTTTAGGCCCTCAAAAATGTGATTCACTTTGGAGAAGAAACAGAGCAAGAAGAAGAAGAAGAAAGAAGAAATGGAAATTAAGCAATTCCAAGAGGGTCCTCGCACCTCGGTGCTCGGCCCTTAATTAAAGATCTCTTTAACCTGGCTTACACATAACACACTAATACGCTTCTAATATCCAAATCCGTTAAAGGATTTTTAGGCTGCATTAACTAGGTAAACCGGAACTGGGAACACTTCCCATAACACCCGATGTACTTGCTACATCATTGAAAGAATGGCATCTACGCTAATATTAGTCTGTTTCTCTCTTATTCCAAGGTCACCGTAGCCACAAGATCCAGTCTGTATCCAGGTCAGATGGTCACTGCAGTCAACCAGGATCCAGTACGTATCCTGCCCAGATGGTGGATCAGCTCCTAGAAAGGACCTCTACAGCCCTGAATGTCAGCGGAGACCAGGACAACTAGATGAGCCCCAGATACAGATCCCCTGTAAAGACCTTGTCTCAGACGGCCACCGGGACAAGACCACAGGAACCAGGAACAATCTGACTTTGCTGCAGCCTGGAATTGAACTGCTGGTTTCATCTTGCCAGAGGAGAATTGGTCCCCCGACTGAGCCTGGTTTCTCCCAAGGTTTTTTCTCCATTCTGTCACCGATGGAGTTTTGGTTCCTTGCTGCTGTCGCCACTGGCTTGCTTAGTTGGGGACACTTAATTTTCGGCGATATCGTTGACTTGATTGCAAATGATTGCACAGATACTATTTAAAATGAACTATGCTGCATGATTACATCACTGAATTCAATGATGAACTGCCTTTAACTGTCATTTTGCATTGTTGACACACTGTTTTCCTAATTAATGTTGTTCAGTTGCTGTGACACAATCTGTTTTGTTTAAAGTGCTATATAAATAAAGGTGACTGGACCTAGACCAGTGTCCCTCTGCAGCTGCGAGCGATCTGGTCTCGTTCAGTGGGAGTGAGTGTGACGTCTTAAGACCCTGCCCCCCTGCCGTCTGCAGAGCCTAGCTCAGTCATCAAGGGCATGAACACCGCACTGTTCCACGTCCTGTCTAAAGCTGTGCAAGAGCTGAGTTTGGCGTGGTCTCCACCAGAGGAGCCCACCTGCAGCCGCCTGGATGAGTTCTACAACCCCCTCTACAATGAGCATCACCATTCTTCCCAGAGGTCCATGATGAGATCACCAGATTTCGGCGGGCCCCCTACTTGGCCCACCTTCGTGCCTCCTTTTCGTCTGCCCTCACATCGGTTGACAGCAAGGAAAAGGGTACAACAGGCTGCCTCCCCTGGATGAGTCAGTGACCGTGTATCTCTGCCCACCCTCGACCATCGGCTGCCACCCCCAGCCTGAGCTGTGAGCTCTGCACCTTTGGCCTCTCAATGGGAGCCTGCGGACCTCCCCGAGAGCATGCTAAACATAATCTCTCAGGCTAGAGCACTGTCTACGAGATGCCTCTATGCCCTTAAATGGTCTGTCTTCTCCACCAGGTGTACACCCCGCAGTGTAGACCCAATTTCCTGCGACATATTTCTGATATTGTCCTTCCTGCAAGAGCTGTTGGATAAGGACCGTTCTTCCTCCATCCTCAAGGTCTATGTAGGAGCCAAAGCAGCCTTGCACACTCCTATAGCTGGCCAGTCGGTGGATAAGAACAATCTAGTTTTTAATTTTTTAAAGGGGTCTAGGAGGCTCAACCCGCCTCATGTTGTCACGTCCCTACATTGGATTTGCCCACGGTGTTGGGGGTTGCCGGTGTAAAGAATCCTCCCTTTTGAGCTGCTACAGTCAAGGCATGGTTACATGCCTAAAGTGCTCTTGACTCCATTTGGAGCACAGGTTATAGTTTTATCGGCGCTTCCTCCTTTGGAGCAAGACTCAGAGCTGAGTTTACTTTGCCCCATCAGGGCATCGATAACGTATATTGAGTGTTCCGCCCCATTCAGGCAGTTGGATCAGCTTTTTGTATGCTTCAGTGACCGCACCAAAGGGTCTCCGGTCACAAAGCAGAGACTTTCCAAATGGATAATCGATGCTATCACACTAACCTACACTTCTTTGGGCCTAGATTACCCTATGGGAGTAAGAGCCCACTCAACAAGAGGCGTCACCTCTTCCTGGGCTTGGTCTAGTGGTATGTCCATTGCAGAGATTGGTGCGACAGCTGGCTTGGCCTCACCGTCCACATTTACCAGGTTCTATAATCTCGATGTCCTGGCCTTACAGGCCCAGATCCTTTCTACATAATTTGCTCACTTTTGCTATATGGTAAAGCCAGTGCTTCAGGCGTTTGCCTTCTTTACTGTATGCTCTTGGCTCTCACTGAGTTCCGAGGCTGTATGAAAATCTCTTGTAACGATTACTCAAGGCCGGGCCGACCTCTTTGAGTTTGGCCCTATTGCCTCCTGCGGGGCTTCCCTGCAAAATACTTGGTCACTCTGGGCCCCATTTGGTGCTTAAGACAAGTTCAAGTATTAGTCGTTCCTCTACCATAGCACGGCGGGTTCCCCATAGCATCTTAGCAGATGCAGTATGAGTGAAGTATTGATAGGGAACGTACTCAGTTACTAACATAACCTGTTACTAACATACTGTGTTGCTGGCCATACTAAGTAGCTGCACGACCCAGTCGTCGCTTCAGTCGAAGTAACCTGAGAATCCTATGGCGAAATGCCTGCTTATATAGTCAGATGCGCCGCCCATTCTGGCGGGATTTGTCGCCATAGGCTCGTACAGCTCCGCTGCTGACCCATTGGTTCATTTTTAATTAACAGCAGGAACCAATGGGCGTGCAGTTACACTGCGTTATTGAAAAGGCTTCAGTATTCCCCTATCACAGGGAACCGAGGTTACGCTAGTAACCGAGTACGTTTTCCCATAAAGAAAACAAAGCACATGCTTATGTGGTGTTTCATGAAAGGATGGCGATGACTGTAAAGTATATCATATAGCAATACAAAACAGGGCAACCATACTCATGAATAAAAAATTAAGTTTTGCACATTACTTAATTTAAAGCTACAAATGTTACATAACATACTGAGTTTATGGTTTACTTTAATTAATAAATAAGTAATTTTAAGTGAAGTCAACAATAAAAAAAATTAGTCAAATTAACTTTGGACAATGCGAATGTAAATTTTTTAGGACCCAAGCAGATACCACGTGACGAACTGGATTAAATTTTGCTGCTTTTCCACTGCAAGGTAGGGCACAGTACGGTTTGGTACGGTTCCCTTTCAGAGGGTTTTCCATTGGGTACAGTAACAGGTACTTTTTTTTTAGTACCACCTCGGTTGAGGTTCCAAGTAGGGGTGCTCCGATTAATCGGCTACCAACTACTATCGGCCGATAATCACATTGGAATGATTGATTGGCAGTCTCTAAAAAGGCCAATCTCAAAAAAACAATCTCAATGATGCTGCCGTGAGAGGTTTGGCACGACATGCAGCAGCACCGCCTCAGTCTCTGTCTGGAACCGGTAAAATAAATATAATGCTGAAGGTAAGGTTCAGCGCTCTCGCGCTCTCCTGGAGACTGAGCGCTCAAGCACACTTGCAGTGCACACACATAACGCCAGTTTCACATTACTCTGTTTGCAGTGCATATGTAGTGCATATTTTTTTGTGCTCATGTTAACAGATTAAAGTGTTCACTGCACACCGTTGCGGTCCGGCAGTGCGCTCATGAGCAGTGCATCTGCAGCAGTGCAGAGATCGTTTCCACACCGAGTCTATTGCTACGCTGCAAGCGCTGAATTAAAGTAACAGCACATTGTTGCAGTAAATATAACAATGGATTGACACAAAAAATTAGTAATTACACCATAAATCCATATTACTAAAGTTTACTGCGTTTCAGAGTCAACACAAATGGCTTTTTTTGGCTAGGTTTAAAGGGAAAGAGCACTTTTAAATAAAGAAGGCAATAATAGATGGCACTCGTGAAGGTACGAAACAAAGTTCGTTATGAACTGCAGGATTGCTTGTAATAAAGATTTAAATGCAAAAGAAAGGGCAGTAGAGCTGATTATGTCTGTCATTGGTAAGTTTGTGATAACGTTAGAAAAGTAGTTTAAATGTTTTGCCACTTGCTTGAGCAACTTAATATATAAATCTAGAAGTAAAAACCCGATTCCAAAAAAGTTGGGATACCGTACAAATTGTGAGTAAAAAGGAATGGAATAATGTACAAATCTCATAAACTTATATTTTATTCACAATAGAATATAGATAACATATCAAATGTTGAAAGTGAGACATTTTGAAATATCATGCCAAATTTTGGCTCATTTTGGATTTCATGAAAGCTACACATTCCAAAAAAGTTGGGACAGGTAGCAATAAGAGGCCAGAAAAGTTAAATATACATATAAGGAACAGCTTGAGGACCAATTTGCAACTTATTAGGTCAATTGGCAACATGATTTGGTATAAAAAGAGCCTCTCAGAGTGGCAGTGTCTCTCAGAAGTCAAGAGAGGATCACCAATTGCCCCAATGCTGCGGCGAAAAATAGTTGAGCTATATCAGAAAGGAGTTTCTCAGAGAAAAATTGCAAAGAGTTTAATGTTATCATCATCTACAGTGCATAATGTCATCCAAAGTTTCAGAGAATCTTGAACAATCTCTGTGCGTAAGGGTCAAGGCCGGAAAACCATACTGAATGCCTGTGATCTTCGGGCCCTTAGACGGCACTGCCTCACATACAGGAATGCTACTGTAATGGAAATCACAACATGGGCTCAGGAAAACTTCAAGAAAACATTGTCAGTGAACACAATCCACCGTGCCATTCGCCGTTGCTGGCTAAAGCTCTATAGGTCAAAAAAGTAGCTATATCTAAAGTGGAAAACTGTTCTGTGGTCAGACTAATCAAAATTTGAAGTTCTTTTTGGAAAACTGGTATGGTATGGGGTTGTATGAGTGCGTGTGGCATGGGCAGCTTACACATCTGGAAAGGCACCATCAATGCTGAAAAGTATATCCAAGTTCTAGAACAGCATATGCTCCCATCCTGATGTCGTCTCTTTCAGGGAAGACCTTGCATTTTCCAACATGACAATGCCAGACCACATACTGCATCAATTACAACATCATGGCTGCGTAGAAGAAGGATCCGGGTACTGAAATGGCCAGCCTGCAGTCCAGATCAGAAAACATTTGGCACATCAAAAAGAGGAAGATGTGACAAAGAAGACCTAAGACAGTTGAGCAACTAGAAGCCTGTATTAGACAAGAATGGGACAACATTCCTATTCCTAAACTTGAGCAACTTGTCTCCTTAGTCCCCAGACGTTTGCAGACTATTATAAAAAGAAGAGGAGATGCCACACAGTGGTAAACATAGCCTTGTCCCAACTTTTTTGAGATGTGTTGATGCCATGAAATTTAAAATCAACTTATTTTTCCCTTAAAATGATAAATTGTCTCAGTTTAAACATTTGATATGTCACCTATGTTGTATTCTGAATAAAATATTGAAATTTGAAACTTCCACATCATTGCATTGTTTATATTGACAATTGTACAGTGTCCCAGCTTTTTGGGAATCTGGTTTGTACATGCAAATGTAAAAACCATTGAATGATGTTTTGCTTATATTTATTGTGTTTAAACATGTCTGTGAAAGATTGTATTATTGTACTGTGTAAAAGAAAAAAAAAGGAATTGCATTGCTGAAAAAGCATTTGCAGTGACAATGTTTGGGTTTGAAATCAAAATAATGGATAAATGTTGTGTTTGTGGTAAACAGCCATGGAACAGTTGCCGACTCCTGTGTGAAAGCACAGTCAGTGCTGCTTCCCCTATCACAAGAGTCACCTAAGAGGGGAATTTTCAAAAATAAAATTCAGGCCCTGAATAAATGTCTAAAATTCCTGACTGGAGTGACACTATTAATAGTTATAAATGATAAAAGAAGACTTTAAAAAGATCGGTATTGTGATCGGTATCGGCAGATACTGCTTTCTGCGATCAGTGATCAGCCTCAAAAATCCTGATCAGAGCACCCCTAAAAGCGCCATTTGAAATGTGCAATTTGTTGTGGCAATTTTAGGAAACCAGATCTCAGAAGAAGACTGCTCATCCACCTTAAAAATAAAAAACAATTAATTATAGATTTTCTTTATCATATATCCTGAATATACAAGTTACTGATTTTTTTATTTAGTACTTTACTAGATATCGAATGAGCACTGTTAACCAGGTGCGTGCACTCTGGAGTCTTTTGTGAGACCAAATACACATTGTACAGTCACATTTATGAGATGAATGTTAAATAATGGTGATGTGGCAGATTGTTTGGTCTGTCCAAAAAAAGGATGGTCCACAGTAGTTATATTTTTTCTGTCTGACACAACCCAATCACATGGTGTGATATTAGATCTTGAACAAAAAAAAAAAATCTCCACAGTCTGCCTCTAATTGTGCTAACTTACAGTGACATTGTACCAGTGGCAGTTCTGGTGCATCCGTTACAACATACTGCATCACACGACATACATACACATCATACGTTAGCATTGTAGCAGTAGTTCTGGGTGTATATATCGTAGACACATGTTTTGTAGCCATTCCAGTTTTAAACTTCAAATGAATTTTACTCAGGTGCTATCCTGACAGTGTTTCCGCACACACGCACAGAAAGTCTGTCACAGCGCGAATGCTGAACTAAGTTCTTCGCGGCTAATCGTTAACTGAATACACACAAGGACAGGTTTACATAAACAGTCGTTTACGTCCTAAGTGAATGTAAACAGAAAACTAGATGTCTGTAAGTATATTGAATCTGTGTATTGTCATTAATGTTAATCAACACAAAACAGAAAAAAAATCACTCACTGCTCTTGAGTGATTAACTTTATCTTTGATAAGAATTTGTGTAGACTGAATTCATACAGTAAAGTCTACTGATGTTTACTGAAAATTCTGCTTATTTTAGCATTTATATCTTAGATGTTCACTGTCATTTCTGTGTCATGCATTTTATTTTGTTTTTAATATTAACATGAATTTCTATTTCTGTTAGTACTCAGGATCACAGCTTGATTGTCTTCTTATCAGAGAACACTGATAAATCTGATTATACATTACCACATTACCAGGTGAGTGAATGTGGTGAATTTTGTGTCGTTCACTTTGAAATTACTTTTATATTAAGTGGGAAATGCAAATTTGAAAATACAATGACTAATCTTTATATATTTTTTTTAATTGTTAGTTTGTTTGGTTGAATGATTTAGATTAATGACTGCTTGGATTTCTCCATCAGTGAGCTTTAAACATGTTTTAAAGTTGAGCCTGACATATTTTGTTGTCTTTCTGTTTTTTTACCCCCTTAATGAACAAACAACCAAAAATGCCAATATGCATGTTATTGTTTTATTGTTTTGTGTTATAGCTGAAAATGTTTTTGAGAGATGTTTAGTTTGGATTTATAAAAAAAAAAGAAAAAAAAAAAAAAGAAAAATAAAGTCATTTAATATTCACCAGTTGTCTGTTGTGTCTTCCACTCACTGTAATGTATAACTAATTTTAAGTAATTGAGTAGTACCTAGGTATTTTAAAATACAAAAACTTAAAAATATAAATCTAAATGAGCTTAAAATTTATAATGGGGTGAACAAGACTTTTATTGTAGAAATAACTTACATTTATTAGTATAAACTACTTAAAATATTGTGTTAATCAAGCTAATATATTTGAGCAATACCGTTCACTGGGATACTCAAACATTTAAGCACTGCCAACTAAATATTTTTAGGTAACACTGCTTAAAATTCCATGCAAAATTTAAAAACTAGTTTAAGAAGAGGGAAAAAGCAAAAATGATGCAAAATATTTTTAAGTAAATATTCCTATTTAATCAAACTATTTCATTTTATTCAGTGTGAAAAAAAAAAAAAAAAGTGCACTTCATATGTAAATTGGCTTTAAAAATGTTTTCTAAAATCCATTGTTTTTAAGTAAAGTACTGGGGGAAATCAGCACCCTTTGTGCTGACCAGGATGCATTTAGGAACTTAACCTTACAAGGTAAACTGCCACTGATTGTAAATTGTAACAATATTCCTTGAATTAATCAAACTTTTAAATTCATTCTGACACTCTTGTGGCTCAACACATCCCAGAAAATATATGACAGAAAAAAGTGCACTTACATATTTAAATTGGCATCTATAAAAACATGTATTCTTAAATTTGATCACATTGCAGATTGGATGTTACATAAAATAACAACTAAGAGCCAAAGCTTCTTTTTCAAGTAACGGAAAGTATGAGTACTTAAAAAAATAAACAAAATGTACTTGCTTTTAAATTTGATATTAAATGATCACACAATTATTGAGAAAACTTTTACAGAGGCTAGATCAAATTTAGGCAAACATGAAATCAAGATGTATCTAAAATTAATTGTATTACCTTTTTATGTCTGAAAGGACAAGAAGCAACCACTTTTAAGACATGGACTTGCTAATTATGTATAGGCTAACCAAGGTTTTTTTTTTGGATTATTTTTTTTGTTTGTTTCTTTTTTGTACGTGAAGAAAGGAAACCATAGTGGACTAGGGGAGAGACGTGGGCTGTTGATGGTATCATCATTTCAGAAAATAAGTCACTTGCTGTGAGTGCACTTGGATGGGTAAAATGCAGAGCACACGAATTACGAGTATGGGACAACATACTTGGCCATGTCACGTCCTTTTGTTTGTTTGTTTTGTAGTCAGATTTCGCTCCGTGGAAGGCAAATTTTGGTAGGTGCAGATAAATCAGCAAGTCACTTAATAACAAAATTTTCATCTGTTTAAATCACCAAGCCTGGGCAGGAGAGTAATAATCTCCTGGGGCATCTCTAAAAATAATAATAATAAAAAAAACTGTAGTCTTGATTAGGGAGTATATGTTTCTCCAAAGGCTTACAAGTACACCCCAGATATTTTTGACAATATATATATATATATATATATGTATATATATATATATATATATATATATATATATATATATATATATATATATATGTATGTATATATATATATATGTATGTATAAAGACAGGAATGTGGAAACTGTCCCCTCTTTTTCCTCCTCTCTCTCTAATTACCAGTCTCCACATTGGCTTGCTTTAGGAGAAGAGGAGAGAAATTGGTTTCAACATCCTTTTGGGAAATTAATTCATTTGACTAAAGTGACTTAGTAATTACAGTGACATCAAGGTTAATTGCCAGAGCTGTATTGCCATGGTGGCGTCCTGTCAAAAATCCCCATGCAATCTGTTCTCCAAATGCCAGCCAGGATCATGGTGATGGAGCAGGACTGCTTTGACCATTACAAAGTTTCCTAAAAACATGTGCTTTCTGCAAGAAACAAATTTAGCTTTGAAGCTTGTTCACAAGAACTGTCACTTGAACTATCTGAACAATGTTATGCTGGCACTAAATCTTATGTTTGTTGATAACGCTCTAAAATAGTATACCTAACAAATCTTTTAAGTTAAAATTAACCTATCAGAAATGCTTTGGATATTATGCCAACATCTTACAACAACAACAATAACAACAACAAAAATGTTTATGAATTTGCATACATTTTGGAATTAAATTTAAAAATTGCAATAAAAATAAAATGTACAAATTTTATGTGGTGGGGTCAGTCAATTTTAACAGGATGGAAAAATATTCGAACAATTATAGTTTAACTAGTTAACTAGTTAAACAAGCAAAAACAAAAACATACAAACAAAAACTCCTTAATGACTTAAAAAAAAAAAAAAAACTGAAGTTTGAGAACACACTGCCTTTTGAGAAGTTTGAGAAATATTCCTTGAATTAATCAAACTTTTAATTCATTTTGACACTCTTGTGGCTCAACACATCCAGAAAATATTGACAGAAAAAAAGTGCACTTCATATTTAAATTGGCATCTATAAAATGTATTCTTAAAATCCATTGCAGATTGGGTGTTACATAAAATACAAACAAAAACTCCTTAATGACTAAAAAAAAAAAAAAAAAAAAAAAAAAACTGAAGTTTGAGAACACACTGCCTTTTGAGAAGTTTCCATGTTAGTGTAGTAAAATATTGTATATCACAAATTAACCTGCACCTGGAATGGAAAATGTGAACAAAGCAAATGCTTTTGCTCTTGACTAATATGAGTTGTAGTATGGACCAGACTTGTAAAATATTCAAATATATGGCTATGGGAGATTTACTTTTTTTCTGACTTTCTGTGTTTTCACTATTATACGGTAGGGGGCGCTATAACAAATATTCTGGAAGAATACAGAATATCTGATTTTTTTATTTATTTATTTTTTGTCCGCAGTTCTTTCTTTTGGCATGTAAAGACAAAATACAACAAAACATTCTTTGGGCCATGAAATTTATTTGGGAAATCTCTCTTTGAAAAAAAAAAATCTAAAATTTGTTTTAATTGTTCCTCTCCTCCCTAAACCCTTTATGGGCTTAGAACTTTAAACAAAAGACATTTATTCAGACAAATACCACCAGACATAACATTTCTGAACAGTGATCAATCATTGTAATAAGTGTTCGTATAGAGCCTGGGCAGTCTGAAGCTGACGTGAGGTGAACAGGAAATAAAGGATGTCCATGTAGTCCACAGGACATATCTAGGAGCATGCACGGACTGCAAGAAAAGGTCACTCTTCAGCCAGGAGTGATTAATAAGACATGCAACCAAGCATCACCACCATTATCAATACCCTGACTTAACTAGATGTCCCCTCCCTGAGAGAGCCACAAATGAGAGGAGCCAAAGTAATCAGATACTCATCTGCTGGACACAAATGGGGCTAAGTATGGTTGGTCCATGTTTAAAAAGTGAATATTACAATTTAAAATTACTGAATCATTTCAATTTACGCTATATATTCCATTTGTATGTACAATATTACTATGTACTTTCTACCCTATTACATTTTTAAAATATTACTATGTACTTAGTTGCTTGTTATTATGCCATTTGCTGCAATTACTACAGTACAGTAAGTGCATGTAACGTGTGAATATGTTCCAATAAAATAAAGTGGAATAAATAGGAGAAAAAAAAATGCAAGTATGGTACTTTATGCTGTTTGTATCCAAAGTTTGTTTTTTATGTAGTATCTAAAGCCTGAAAATGCCATCTGAAAACATGAAAAATAAATAAATAAATACAGTAAACACCTCTAAAGTAACAGCTTTAAATCAAGTCAAGTCAACTTTATACAAAACAGATTGTGTCAAAGCTACTGAACAACATTAATTAGGAAAACAGTGTGTCAATAATGCAAACTGACAGTTAAAGGCAGTTCATCATTGAATTCAGTGATGTCATCATTCAGCTCAGTTCAGTTTAAATAGTATTTGTGCAATAATTTGCAATCAAGTCAACGATATTGCTTTAAATGAAGTGTCCACAACTAAGCAAGCCAGTGGCGACAGTGGCAAGGGACCAAAACTCAATCGGTGACAGAATGGAGAAAAAACCTTGGGAGAAACCAAGGCTCAGACGGGTGGCCAGTTCCTCCTCTGGGTAGACGAAACCAGCAGTTCAATTCCAGGCTGCAGCAAAGTCAGATTGGGCAGAATAATCATCTGTTTCCTATGGTCTTGTCCCGGTGGTCATCTGAGACACGGTCTATACAGGGTATCTGGGGCTCATCTAGTTGTCCTGGTCTCCGCTGTCTTTCAGGGCTGTAGAGGTCCCTTCTGGTGCTGATCCTACATCTGGGCTGGATACGTACTGGATCCGGGTGACTGCAGTGACCATCTGATCTGGATACAGACTGGATCTGGTGGCTACCGTGACCCTATCAAACATCGTATAGATTTTAAAATCTTGCTTATTACTTATAAAGCCCTGAATGGTTTAGCACCTCAGTATTTGAACGAGCTCTTGTTACATTATAGTCCTCCACGTCCGTTCTCAAAACTCTGGCAATTTGATAATACCTAGAATATCAAAGTCAACTGCGGGCGGCAGATCCTTCTCCTATTTAGCGCCCAAACTCTGGAATAACCTACATAACATTGTTCGGGAGGCAGACACACTCTTGCAGTTTAAATCTAGATTAAAGACCCATCTCTTTAACCTGGCTTACACATAACATACTAATACACTTCTAATTTCCAAATCCATTAAAGGATTGTTAGGCTGCATTAATTAGGTAAACCGGAACCGGGAACACTTCCCATAACACCCGATGTACTTGCTACATCATTAGAAGAATGGCATCTACGCTCATATTAGTCTGTTTCTCTCTTGTCACTGTAGCCACCAGATCCAGTCTGTATCCAAGTCAGAGGGTCACTGCAGTCACCCGGATCCAGTCTGTATCCAGCCCAGATGGTGGATCAGCACATAGAAAGGACCTCTACAGCCCTGAAAGACAGCGGAGACCAGGAAAACTAGAGCCCCAGAGACAGATCCCCTGTAAAGACCTTGTCTCAGACGACCACCGGGACAAGACCACAGGAAACAGATGATTCTTCTGCATAATCTGACTTTGCTGCAGCCTGGAATTGAACTGCTGGTTTCGTCTGGCCAGAGGAGAACTGGCCCCCAACTGAGCCTGGTTTTCTCCCAAGGTTTTTTTTCCTCCATTCTGTCACTGATGGAGTTTTGGTTCCTTGCCGCTGTCGCCTCTGGCTTGCTTAGTTCGGGACACTTCATTTACAGAGATATCGTTGACTTGATTCCAAATTATTGCACAGATACTATTTAAACTGAACTGAGCTGCATGATGAGATCACTGAATTCAATGATGAACTGCCTTTAACTGTCATTTTGCATTATTGACACACTGTTTTCTAATTAATGTTGTTCAGTTGCTTTGACGCAATCTTTTTTGTTTAAAGCGCTATAAAAATAAATATGACTTGACTTGACTTGACCTTGGAATAAGAGAAAAACAGACTAATATTAGCGTAGATGCCATTCTTCTAACGTTGTAGCAAGTACATCGGGTGTTATGTGAAGTGTTCCCGGTTCCGGTTTACCTAATTAATACAGACTAAAAATCCTTTAATAGATTTGGATATTAGAAGGGTATTAGTGTGCTATGTGTGAGCCAGGTTAAAGAGATAGGTCTTTAATCTAGATTTAAACTGCAAGAGTGTGTCTGCCTCTCAAACAATGTTAGGTAGGTTATTCCAGAGTTTAGGCGCTAAATAGGAAAAGGATCTGCCACCCGATAATGAAAAAGATGCATTGGGATCAGCATTTATAGACATTCTGAACTCTATTGGGGTTAGACAACACGTCTCAGGACCTACTCATTGTCGAAATCATACCCTTGATTTAATACTGTCACATGGAATTGATGTTGATGGTGTTGAAATTATGCAACCAAGCGATGATATCTCAGATCATTATTTAGTTTTGTGCAAACTTCATATAACTAAAACTGTAAATTCTACTTCTTGTTACAAGTATGGTAGAACCAACACTTCTACCACAAAAGACTCCTTTGTAAGTAATCTTCCTGATGTATCCCAATTCCTTAGCATATCCAAAACCTCAGAACAACTTGATGATGTAACAGAAACTATGGACTCTCTCTTTTCTAGCATTTTAAATACAGTTGCTCCTTTACACTTAAGGAAGGTTAAGGAAAACAGACTATTATTAATTCCTCATTGTTATTAGGATATGTCCCCAAAACCTTCAAACTGGCTGTTATTAAGCCTCTCATCAAAAAACCACAACTTGACCCCAAAGAACGAGTTAATTATAGACCGATCTCAAATCTCCCTTTTCTGTCCAAGATACTAGAAAAGGTAGTATCCTCACAATTATATTCCTTCTTAGAGAAAAATGGCATCTGTGAGGATTTCCAGTCAGAGTTACAAATGACCTGCTTTTATCGTCTGATCATGGTTGTATCTCTGATCATGGTTGGACCTAGAATGCTGTCTGAGACTTTATGGCTGCTCTCTCAATTCTTCGTCATCAGTTAGAAACCTAGGTGTGCTATTTGATAGCAATCTTTCCTTAGAAAGCCACGTTTCTAGCATTTGTAAAACTGCATTTTTCCATCTCAAAAATATATCTAAATTACGGCCTATGCTCTTAATGTCAAATGCAGAAATTTTAATCCATGCGTTTATGACGTCAAGGTTAGACTATTGTAATGCTCTATTAGGTGGTTGTTCTGCATGCTTAGTAAACAAACTCCAGCTGGTCCAAAATGCAGCAGCTAGAGTTTTTACTAGAACCAGGAAGTATGATCATATTAGCCCGGTCCTGTCAACACTGCACTGGCTCCCTATCAAACATCATATAGATTTTAAAATCTTGCTTAGCACCTCTGTATTTGAACAAGTTCTTGTTACATTCTAGTCCTCTACATTCGCTACGTTCTCAAAACTCTGGCAATTTGATAATAAGCAAGATTTTAAAATCTATACAATGTTTAATAGGTAGCCAGTGCAGTGTTGACAGAACCAGGACAATAATCTAACCTTGAGGTTATAAACGCATGGATTAACATTTCTGCATTTGACATTGAGAGCACAGGTCATAATTTAGATATATTTTTGAGATGGAAAAATGCAGTTTTTACAAATGCTAGAAACGTGGCTTTTTAAGGAAAGATTCCTATCAAATAGCACACCTAGGTTTCTAACTGATGACGAAGAATTGAGAGAGCAGCCATCAAGTCTCAGACAGCATTCTAGGTTATTACATGCAGAGTTTTTAGGTCCTATAATTAACACCTCTGTTTTGAGAAACCATTACAGTAAGAAATTACTCGTCATCCAGTTTTTTATATCGACTATGCATTCCATTAGATTTTCCAATTGGTATGTTTCACCGGGCTGCAAAGAAATTTAGAGCTGAGTAACAGCATAACGGTGAAAGCTAACACCAAGTTTCCTGATGATATCTCTCGTGAAAAGCAGCGTTCGTGTGAAGAGTAATGGCCCTAGTACTGAGCCTTGAGGTACTCCGTACTGCACTTGTGATCGATATGATACCTCTTCATTCACTGCTACAAATTGATGGCGGTCATATAGGTATGATTTAAACCATGCTAATGCACTTCAATTAATACCAACAAAGTTTTCTAGTCTATGCAAAAGAATGTTGTGGTCAGCTGCACTCCACTTTCCAGGCTGCTCTCTTTAGGGTGCGAGTGTGCTCATTATACCACTGTGTCAGACTGTTTTCCTTAATCTTCCTTAAGCGTAAAGGAGCAACTGTATTTAAAAAATGCTAGAAAAGAGAGAGTCCATAGTTTCTGTTACATCATCAAGTTGTTCTGAGGTTTTGGATATGCTAAGGAATTGGGATACATCAGGAAGATTACTTACATAGCAGTCTTTTCTGGTAGAAGTGATGGTTCTACAATACTTGTAAAAAGAAGTAGACTTTACAGTTTTAGCTATATGAAGTTTGCACAAAACTAAATAATGATCTGAGATATCACCGGTTGGCTGCATAATTTCAACGCCATCAGCATCAATTCCATGCGACAGTATTAAATCTAGAGTATGATTTCGACAATGAGTAGGTCCTGAGACGTGTTGTCTAACCTCAATAGAGTTCAGAATGTCTATAAAAGCTGATCCCAATGCATCTTTTTCATTATCAACATGGATATTAAAATCACCAACAATTAAAACTTTATCTGCAGCCAGTACTAACTCAGATATAAAATATCAGCAAACTCTTTAATAAAGTCTGTATGGTGCCCTGGTGGCCTGTATACAGTAACTAGTACAAACATCACAGGGGATTTATCATTAACACTTATTTCTCTGGATAATGTTATATAAAGCACCATTACTTCAAACGAGTTATACTTGAAGCCTGCCCTCTGAGAAATACTGAAAACATTGTTATAAATTGAAGCAACACCTCCCCCTTTACCTTTTGGACGTGGCTCATGTTTGTAACAGTAATATTAGGGGATAGACTCATTTAAAATATTTTAATCATCAGGTTTTAACCAGGTTTCTGTCAAACAGAGCACAACTAGTTTATTATCAGTGATCATATCATTAACAAAAAGTGTTTTTGTAGAAAGGGACCTGATATTCAATAAGCCAAGCTTTATCATTTGTTTATCTGTATTGCATCTGTTTTTTATTTGTTGAACCTCAATTAAATTGTTACTCTTAAACTGGTTTGGACATTTTTTTGTATTTTCTAGTTCGGGGAACAGACACAGTCTCTGTAGTGTGATATCTAGGTGAAAGAGTCTCTATGTGCTGA
Organism: Cyprinus carpio; assembly: GCF_018340385.1. Classification (NCBI taxonomy): domain Eukaryota; kingdom Metazoa; phylum Chordata; class Actinopteri; order Cypriniformes; family Cyprinidae; genus Cyprinus; species Cyprinus carpio. The sequence continues at coordinate 19,819,116 of NC_056600.1, read as the reverse complement.
GAATTAACTGACTTTTGTGACGTGAGGCGGCTATCAGTCGGTCGGTTTAGCCAGTCTGTCTGCTTCCTGATCTGGTTAAGAGTCAGGAATGAGACAGGTAAGAGTTATTAAGTCAAGTCAAGTCACCTTTATTTATATAGCGCTTTAAACAAAAAAGATTGCATCAAAGCAACTGAACAACATTAATTAGGAAAACAGTGTGTCAATAATGCAAAATGACAGTTAAAGGCAGTTCATCATTGAATTCAGTGATGTCATCATGAAGCTCAGTTCAGTTTAAATAGTATCTGTGCAATATTTTGCAATCAAGTCAACGATATCGCTGTAAATGAAGTGTCCCCAACTAAGCAAGCCAGAGGCAACAGCGGCAAGGAACCAAAACTCCATTGGTAACAGAATGGAGAAAAAACTTTGGGAGAAACCAGCCTCAGTCGGGGATGGAGGGGGGCAGTTCTCCTCTGACCAGATGAAACCAGCAGTTCAATTCCAGGCTGCAGCAAAGTCAGATTGTGCAGAAGAATCATCTGTTTCCTATGATCTTGTCCCGGTGGTCGTCTGAGACAAGGTCTTTACAGGGGATCTGTCTCTGGGGCTCTAGTTGTCCCGGTCTCTGCTGTCTTTCAGGGCTGTAGAGGTCCTTTCTAGGTGCTGATCCACCATCTTGGCTGGATACATAATGGATCCGGGTGACTGCAGTGACCCTCTGACTTGGAAACAGACTGGATCTTGTGGCTACAGTGACCTCGGAATAAGAGAGAAACAGACTAATATGAGCGTAGATGCCATTCTTCTAGCAAGTACATCGAGTGTTATGGGAAGTGTTCCCGGTTCCGGTTTACCTGATTAACGCAGCCTAAAAATCCTTTAACGGATTTGTATATTAGAAGTGTATTAGTATATTATGTGTAAGACAGGTTAAAGAGTCTTTAATCTAGATTTAAACTGCAAGATTGTGTTTGCCTTCCGAACAATGTTAGGTAGGTTATTCCAGAGTTTGGGCACTAAATAGAAGGATCTGCCGCCCGCAGTTGACTTTGATATTCTAGGTATTATCAAATTGCCAGAGTTTTGAGAACGCAGCAGACATGGGGGACTATAATGTAACAAGAGCTCGTTCAAAAACTGAGGTGCTAAACCATTCAGGGCTTTATAAGTAATAAGCAAGATTTTAAAATCTATACGATGTTTGATAGGGAGCCAGTGCAGTGCTGACAGGATCATACTTCCTGGTTCTAGTGAGAACTCTAGCTGCTGCATTTTGGACTAACTGGAGTTTGTTTACTAAGCGTGCAGAACAACCACCCAATAGAGCATCTAACCTTGAGTTCATTCACGTCATAAACGCATGGATTAATGTTTCTGCATTTGACATTGAGAGCATAGGTCATAATTTAGATATATTTTTGAGATGGAAAAATGCAGTTTTACAAATGCTAGAAATGTGGCTTTCAAAGAAAAGAACACCTATAGGTTCCTTAATGATGATGAAGAATTAACTGAGCAGCCATCAAATCTTAGACAGTGTTCTAGATTATTACATGCAGAGCTTTTAAATCCTATAATTAACACCTCTGTTTTTTTCAGAATTTAGCAGTAAGAAATTACTCGTCATCCAGTTTTTTTATATTGACTATGCATTCCGTTAGTTTTTCAAATTGGTATGTTTCGCCTGGCCGCAAAGAAATATAGAGCTGAGTATCATCAGCATAACTGTGAAAGCTAACACCGTATATTATATCTATTACTTCGGGTCCCGGGTCTGTTTAACATTGTGTGTTATACCCGTGCGATCGGAGTCATCGGACTCGGAGAACACCCGGCCGTGATCAGACACTGTGTTTTTGTAACTTGCAACTTGTAAAATTCGGAAAAGAAAAGCGTGAGAGAAAAGAAAAGGCGATCTCTCTCTCTTTCTCTCTCTCTCTCTCTGCCGTTAGAAACAGAGCGCGTAGACGCAAGTGCATGCACGGTAATAATGTTTGCAGACTTGAAAAACTCATAGTTAATATATTTCAAATCAGCAACAAAATCTGAGGTGAACTGTCACATGAATGTTTTCTATGACACTCAAATTGCGTTAAAAAGCATATTTTAGGTTGATCCAGCTAGCACGCATGTGCAGTCTCAAGCGCGTGTCATGTTTCTATGGCAACCATTGAGGGACACCGCCAAACCACGCTTTACATGTTCTCCCATTTTTATAATAATATAAATGAACCGTTTAATCTTAAAGTTTTAGTGATCAGATTGAGACTCGACGCAGAGCAGAGCACAGAGGTGATAGCAAATAAATAACGTCGGCGGCCATGGCACTGAACGAGAAGTCGTTATTATAGTTCAAAAGGGCAAACAGTCAAAGTTATTATGCGAGTTGCATTTGTCATCCGTCACCGTGACATCAAGTGGACTTTTGAAGCTGAAATAATGAGTGGATAAACCTTGGACTTGGAATAACGAGAGGAATAACATGGATAACTTTCTTGTCGGAGGATTGTAATGCATTACAGGCAGTACAAGGAAGAGAGACTACGGCTCCTTAAATTAAGTAAGACAAAAAAGTTGTATTTTTCGCAACAGGTTTATTGACTTGTAATAGCAATTTAAGATGGAATATGTGACAGTCGGGTCTGTGCCTTCTCGGCGGGTTCGGGTCCAGCTTTCAAATAATAGACGGGTCCGGGTCGGGTCCGGGTAGGCATTTCTCGGATCTACACGGGTCCGGGTCCAGCTTTTGAAATAATAGGAAACCCCAAGTTTACTTTGCTAATATGATTGTCTCCTTCGCAGGTAATCTGCCACAAATAACTCTACCCAAAAAAAACAAAACAATGAGGTACTCCATACTGCACTTGTGAACAATATGATACCTCTTCATTCACTGATGGCGGTCATAAAAGTACGATTTAAACCATGCTAATGCACTTCCATTAATGCCAACAAAGTGTTCTAGCCTATGCAAAAGAATAGAGTGGTCAATGGTGTTGAACGCAGCACTAAGATCCAATAGCACTAATAGAGAGATACAACCACGATCAGATGATAAGAGCAGGTCATTTGTAACTCTAAGGAGAGCAGTCTCAGTACTATGATACTGTCTAAATCCTGACTGGAAACCCTCACAGATGCCCATTTTTCTCTAAGAAGGAATATAATTGTGAGGATACTACCTTTTCGTAGTATCTTGGACAGAAAAGGGAGATTCGAGATCGGTCTCGAATTTATTATTATTATCCACGCAGTAGCCCCTTCACACGGCATTTATTATTAGGTGGCCTTTACATAAAGTGGAACCAGATATGCTAGTTTAATGAAATCTATGTTTCTCAACATTTTAATTTAAATGTATTTCTTCCTAGTGTATTAATTTCTTTCATTTAATATTTTAAAGACCAGTAATGTACAAGAACATATTATGACTGCATCATACTCAATGCAATTTGTTGAGAAACCATCCCTACTTTCCACCAGTGGGATGGATGTTTAACTGAGTAAATAATTGGGCTGCCCAAGGTTTTCTACTAGTTTTGTTGAGGGCAGCACTTTAAAGAACAGCTATGCCATTCCAGTATCAATCAGTGGTAAACATTTATACTGCTTGCAAATGAGTTGTAATACAACTAGCTTGTGGGTTTATATAAGTAGTCTATTGCTGTATATACAGTTACTGCTGGGTTTATATTGGCATGTCTGAGGCCTGGCTTAAAATAGCTTTAACCTATGTCTCTTTCCATATCATCATCTATTTCCCCTCTCCTTCATCTCTCACACAACCTCTGCCTCGCTTCTTCAGCCCTTCTAGTGCCATGTCTTGCGTTGTATCAATAATCTCTGATACCGTGTTCTATTAGATAAACCAAATCTGCCTAGAATAACTGATTACTGATGAAAGATTTGTTTAGTCTCTGCATTCGTTATAAATTATCTCAACTAGAACATCCTAGAGTCTTAATTAATCCATTGTGTGTCCTACAAAATTAAATGAGGAACGTAAACCCTTGGAGAGATATTTTTAAATTTTCTAAAAGTGTCAAACCCTTCTAAAACCTAATATGAATATCTTAAACTGGTTTCATTTGTAGATTTTTTTTTTTTTTTTTTTTGTGAGAAAGAACATCTCCTGACAAGGGAACGAGTCCAAAGATGACGCTATTGGAATCTTGATCAACTATGTGACCTGTGATGGCATAACGCAAAAGCTTAAAAGATGGAACAAAGCAGCATTGGCTTATGATTGGCTTAAACAAGCTGCTCAGAGGCATGCAGGATGTATGGCAGGGCAATGCAGTGTTCCTTTTCAGGGAGCAATGGTAAGTCGTAATCTGAGATGTCCCCTTTCAAGTAACTCGGCACTGTAACCAATAGTGATGCTATGTGGAATGAAAATATCCACTGCACCATACTGATAAATGCCCGTCTTAGTGTGAATCACTCCGAGCACAACATGTACTTTTTATCCTGGTGTAGAGTCTAAATCCAGGCTATAAAACCTAACAAATGAGTGAGGGGAAGGCCAGCCCACAGCATCACACACTTACTGGAGGGAAAGCCCCGACAGTAAAAAATTTTTGATGCTGCCATACTCCTTGTAGAGTGGGCCCTCACAGCCAGTGGTCATGTGCTTGGAGGCTATAGAGATAGCCTCAACAATCCATTTAATTATTGTCTGCTTAGGGTTAGGGTTAGGGAAATGTCTCTAGTAAGATGGGGAGGTGTCTCTAGAATTTTCCAAGTCATCACATTTATTTATATAGTGCTTTATACAATACAGATGTGTTCTGTATTGTATAAAGCAGGAAAGAAGCAGGAAAGAAAATATTTAGCAGTCTCTTCCACTGGCTGCACTCTTTCTACTTTCCACCTTTCAGACAAGACAAATAAACATACACAGTGAATATTTTTGAATATTTTTGGATTATAACATGGCTTATATTTTCCTTTTTTAACACATTATTTACACTGCTTTTTTTCAATCAGATCAAAATTAAGTTCAGATAAATTCAGAAAAATAAACATTTTTCAGTCTGACTGAGCAATCAATCTGATTAATAACTGATTTTTAGGTTACATGTAAACATAACAAATGAGAATTCAACTCTTTTTTTCCAACTCATTTTCCCAACACCATTTTTTTACGATATGTAATTCATTTTAAAGCACTGTTACTGTATGTCAGCCAATATATTGTGTATCTTCTTCTCCCAAGGTATTTTCTTCTATGCTGCACAGATTTTTTTTTTAAGATAATGAGTTAATAGTAAAAACTGACCCATTTTAATTGATTAATTGCTTATAATTTAATATATTTTTTTTTATTTTTATGTTTTTTTTTTTTATAAAGCATGGATAAATTGTTATAACAAATATGTATTGTAATGAAATTAGAAATGAATAAAGGTACAGAAATGTGTAACAAAAAAAAAGTTATCATTTGTTAATTTTTTTTGTCAAACCAACATGGTGTGGTTTCATTCCAGGCTGCAACACAAGCAAAACTGTGGACTGGCATCTTTCAGAACATTAATCCAGTTCCTTCCGCTTAAAGACTGAATACATCACATGATGAAGGAGTCAGAGCTGACCAAAGGGTCTGTGCAGAGGACTCAACAGTTCTCGTGGTCTTTAATGGGGATTTGTGCAGATGGCCATCTAATTGATGAAATCTTCGCAGGGGATCTCATTCTAGGGCTCATCTAGTTGCCATAGGCCCCGTCCACACGGAGACGGAGTTTACCCCAATCCGATCTTTTTTTTCCTCGTCTCAAGAAAAAACCGCTTCCACACAAAACCGCTAAATGATGTAGTATACATGCCAGACCAGTATGTGGCGCTGTAATTCTGCAACAGAGATACACTAAAAACGGAGAAGAAGACTTTTGGACTATGCTCATAAACCTTGCGCGTGGTACACAAACGAACATGGAACAATACATTTATTAATCTGTGTTAATGTTAGTTAATAAAAAGACAATCGTTCAGTGTTTGTTCATGTCTTTGTTGCTGTTACGTGACGTAGAGGTGTATGACTGGGGGAGTCGTGGGCTGATGACGTCATCGTTTCAGAAAATATACGGATTAGCCGTCCAGACGTAAACGCTAAGGCGGCGTTTTCAGATTTATCCACTTTGGGACCCGGTGTCAAAAAATAGCGGTTTCACCTTACGAAAACGCCGGATCCGTGTGGACGAAACGCCTATCCGATAAAAAATTTGTGCGTATTCACAGAAACGCGTCTCCGTGTGGACGGGGCCATAGTCTCTGGGTGACTACAGTGACCATCTAATCTAGATACAGACTGGATCAAGGTGGCTATGATGACCTTGGAATAGGAAACATAATAATGTTACCATAAATGGTATTCTTCTTACAGTGTAGATGTGATAAAGTTTATTGGGTATTATGGAAAGTGCTCACGGTTTATTAAATCTAAATAATGCAGACTAACAATCCTTTAAAGTTAACTCTCCCATCCCCTCATTCATTCCTATTAAAAATTATTTCATTTATTTGGGTATTACCATATATAAAGACATTCATAAAATCGCCAGAAACTATTTTAATAATATTTTAGTCAAGATCAGAAGTGATACTCAAAAATGGAATAATCTTAAAGTCTCTCTCCAAGGCAAAATCTCCATCTGTCAACATGAATTTGTTACCTGGGCTTAATTTTCTTTTTTCTATGTTGCCACTTTCCCCTCCTCCATGTTGCTTTAAGGAGATCAATTCCATACTTTCCCAGTTTATCTGGAATGGTAAACGACCCAGAATAAAACTTGCCATTTTGCAGCGTCCTATACTTTCAGGAGGATTGGCTGTACCAAATTTTGAATTATATTATTTGTCCTTTCAGCTTAAGGCTCTTCATATTTGATCCTCAATCTAAAGTTTCACGGAGAGTAATCAAAGCTGTCAAAGGTTAAACCACAAAGGTTCCAGGATATTTTATTTGCTGGCACAGGAAATAAAAATGATAAATATAAATTTGGCCTGGTTGCCAACTCTGTAATGATCTGGAAAAGGGTGGAACATCTGATAGGAGGACCTTTGAAATTTTGTAACAACACACCCTTATCAAGTTCAAGTTCAAGTTAAGCTTTATTGTCATTCCGCTACATGTGTGGACATACAGTGGAACAAAATGTCATGCCTCACAGGACCACCGTGCTACATAAATACAGACATACAGTAAAAGAAAAATAAAAAAAAATTACTGACCCCAAATTACTGACCAGTAGTGTATATTGTTATTACAAAATATTTATATTTTAAAAACATAGCTTCTTCTTTTTTTTTTTTTTTTCATCAAAGTATCCTAAAAAAGTATCACATGTTCTGAAAAAATGTTAAGCAGCAGAACTGTTTTCAAACTTTGATAATGAATCATCATATTAGAATGATTTCTAAAGGATCATGTGATAATGATCCTAAAAATTCAGCTTTGCATCACAGAAATAAATGATAATTTAAAGTATAATAAATTTAAAAACAATTATTTTAAATTGTAATAATATATCACAATATTACATTTTTTTTTTCTGTATTTTTGATCAAATAAATGCAGGCTTGCTGAGCAGAAGAAACTTCTTTCAAAAACATTAAAAATAGTAATGTTTCCAAACTTTTGACCTGTAATGTACAACAATGAAGTAAAACAGTATAAACCTATACAAAATTAACCTACTGACAGATTTTGACTATAATGTACTATATATAAATGTTTATTTATACATAAGCTAAAAAATACAGAATATATGAATGCTTCACATAATACTATACCTATACACAACTAACCTAGTGACAGATTTTAACTTTAAATACTATATCTAAATGTTTACCTATACATATACTAAAATAAATAACAAAAATGCAAACTTTACAAATGCAACACATAAACACTGTACCTATACACGACTAACCTACTGACAGATTTTGAATATGAATATACTATATATAAATGTTTACCTATACATAGACTGAAAAGGAAAAATATTACTCGCAGCTGATTGGTGATTATAACATAATACTGTAAATGTGCAAAGAGAAACATTGTAAGTCAAGCAGCTGGCTGGGGAACAGCGCAAGATGATTTGTAGTGCACGAGTATGTAAACGCATATTTGATTCTTTTTGGGATTATGTACACACAGCAGTGTGTGTGAAAAATTTCTAGTGCGCATAGAGGAGAATTGCACAAAAAAAGAATGTTTCAGACAGTTTTTCTGTGATGTGGTAAGTAAGGTTGGGGGGGGGGGGGGGGGGGGGGGGTTTGAGAAGGTGTGATGGTCCATGTTTCAGGAGGTATGGGGTTTATGTGGGGTTTCAGAGGAGGGTGGGGTGGTTTGAGTTCAGGGCTCTCACAGTCTGGGGGATAAAAGTGTAGCCGCTGTTGTGCCTTCTTGGAGAGTGACATGGTGTTGGTGGTCCAGGTGAGATCCTCTGGATCCGGATCAAGTGTGGGTTGGCTGGTTTTGATGTTGTGCTGGTTGCAGTGGCACAACTTTAATTTTCTATGTGGAAATCGGCCATTTGTCCAGCCCTCTTGGTCTAAATTGGGCATAAACACTTGCGGTGACTTATATAATAACCAAGGACTCATTTCAAGAACTAAGTTTTGTTTACCAGCATCATCATATTTTGTCTTTTTTTTTCAGTTATGCTCTGCTCTCAAGGCCTATGGAGTTCCCTGGGCATCCCCCATTTCCTCTCATTCTATGTGGGATTGGATCGCACCAAGCTTGGTCGGCCATCTGTTTCTTTAATATACAGTAAACTTAATGATCACACTGCAAAACCTCTTTCTATTAGACATATATGGAATCGTGAATTAACAGATTTTGTCTTATCGGTCGACTGGGAGAGGGTGTGGTCTAATCTAATTGTAACTTCTAAAAACTTGGCTCATTGTCTTATACATTTCAAAGTCATCCATAGAACATACATAACTCCTTACAAAAGTTTTAAATGAAACTGCAATAGACCTACAGTATAACTGCCATATCTGTAACACTGTATCATCAGGTACTTTTCTCCACATGTTTTGGGAATGTCCAATTGTTGTCAACCTATGGACACATGAATTTTTGTTTTATCCGTTTCACTACAACTTGATTACATGTCTAACCCATGTTTATGTCCTTTCAATGATGATTCTAACTCCTGTATAAGTTTATTAAAGAAGAGAATGTTGTTTCCTGGTTTTACAGCTGAAAAAAGACAATAATACAAAACAGGTTTACTTACTCCTCACATGTGTGCAAAATATTTTGGATTCACAGCCTCCTTAACATAGTGACTTAAAATTGCTGGTTTATGCTGGTCCTTTGCCAGCACATGACCAGCATAAACCAGCAAAGGACCAGCATAAATCAACAAAGGACCAGCATAAACCAGCATCCCAGCAACAAATCATACCTAACCAGGATATGCAGTTTTTTTTTTCAACAGGGTTGTGATCTTCTCTCAGTTTAGTACTTTTACAGTTTTTTTTTCAACTGCTTAAACACATTTTCAAAACTTTGCCTCTTTTTTCAAAACTTTACACACAAATCCAAGTATTGCACACACAAAATCTCTTGCAAAAATGAAGCACTGCTTTCAAACATTCACAAACACATTTTAAAAAACAACCATTTGTAAACACCTTTGCCATAATATTAAGGTCATGTCCACACGTACATGGGTATTTTTATAAATTATGTTTTTCATTCTTCTGTTTTTAAAAAAATCTCCATTCACATGAAAAAACAAACTCATGCTATGATGCACTGTCAAGAGCATGCCAAACCAACAGGTGGTCATATAATCTCTACTGTAAAAGCCATGTTGGCCAATCAGAAGCCTGAAAAAGTTTCCAGTAGGTGGAGATAACAGGGTAGGCTCTGCCGCCACAAGCCAAAAACTCTGGTTTCGCTGTTTACACAATAACACTGCAACCGGAGTCTTCACCCTGGCAGGTGTTTTCAAAAATGTTTGGTTTCGGTGACCTGGTGCTGTGTTTGCTTGTGGACAAATGGCCAAAACGCGTAGAAAAAGCTGCAGTTTTAAAAATAACCCTGCTCATGTGGACAGCCCTTACCAAAAAGTAGTATACTTCAAGTTTATTTTATTAAGTATACTTAAGTATAGTTCAAGTATATTTAGACTTTTATAAGTATAAGTCAAGTATACTTACAGTTTTTTTCAACTGCTTACACACATTTTCCAAAGTTTTCCTCTTTTTTTCAAAACTTAACACACAAATTCAAGAATTGCACACACAAGATGCAAAATGCCTCACATCTCTTTCAAAATGAAACACCACAGTCAAATATCACAAACATATTTCAAAAGCAAACATTTGTCTTACGTTGTAAACATCTTTACCATAATGTTATATTTTTGATTATGTCATATACACACTTTTATTCAAAACCTAAAGCTCTTCTTTTTTAAAGCTCACATGTACATGATTGAATGTAATTGGGAGAGAGCTGTTGAATATATAAAGTAAAAACAAAAGCAAAATTGAAACCAAACTTTTTATTTATGTTTTTTGCTCTTTGTGGGTTGTAAATGTAGTATTAGTGTACACAGTTTGAAAAGAAAAAAAAAATACATCAAAATATATGGTAGCATGTAGTGTGTGTAAAACCAAACATAATGTGTGTGCTTGCATGTGGAGATGGTTGGGTGTATCTAGGCTCCATCTCTCCTCCGGGCTGGGTCCGGCCACAATACTTCATCCACGTCACATGCTATATTCTCTCTTGCCAGACACCGTGGAAAGAACCTTCTCTGACCAATGCAATGCACTGTAGTAAATGAATGCAAGGGTACTACAGTAAAATATATTTATTATAGTATAGGCCTACAGTTTGTTATGGTAAAAAAAGCTATTATGTGTACATTAGAACATGTGTACATTACATTAGATTGTTACATACCTGTTCTCATTTCTAAAGGTTTGAATTATACTTGCACAGGACTCTCAGTCCAGCCTCTCTCATTGTTACAGTTTTTCTCATTTGCTAAGACACACTAAATGAAACTGGGATCCGCTTGATCTTCATCATCACATTATTAGCACAGCAGAAGTCTTCTCTTGCAAATGTTTTAACACTTTTTCATTTGTTTCACACATTTTTCACACCCTTTTTCAAAACAGTTACCACAGATCTCATTGAAAGACCCCAAACTCTATTGGATTCACTGTGTTTGAACAAAAGAAAAAAATCTATTCACAGCTGATAGAAACTACTTGCATAATTATAAATCTCTATGCACCTGTGTGAAACTCATTTGCACAACTCTTCAATCAGCAATCAGTCCTCATCCATCTATAAAAGATGCCACCTCTGTGTTGCTATTTGCAAGCATGGATCAAAGAGGCCATAGGCACGGAAGGAGAGTAAGAGGCCATGGCAGAGGGGCCCGAGGAAGAGGAGTTTGTATGCGTGTGTGGAGGAGCTGCAGCAGCAAGAGGACAAAATCGAGCTCAAGTTTCAAATGAAATTCGGGCAACAATTATTGACCATGTCATCAATCATGGCTTGTCCTTTAGAAAGGCTGGACAAAGGGGTCCAGCCCATTCTGAGTCGGAGCACTGTGGGCATCTATTGTCAGGCTTTTTTCGGAATGAGAACAGGTAATTCACAGTGTTACTGTAATGTATACCACTGTGTATTTCAGCTTTACTGTATTGCCCTGTTAGCAGAACAAACTGTGTCTACAGTAATGCAGATGTTTTATCAATCCCATTTATGTGACTTTCATACAGTAATGTCAATTCTGACATGCTTTTTGCTTTTACTTTATAGAATCCACACATTGCCACACACTGGTGGCAGAGGAAAGATATTTAGTATTGAACAGGAGTCTGCCATTGTAGATATGGTAGTGGCAAACAATGCAATCAGACTGCGTGAAATCCAGGCAGCAGTAATTGCAGATCAGGGAGCATTTAGGAATATAAACAGTGTGAGTTTGGCAACTATAGATCGAGTCCTTAAACGAAACCATGTCAGAATGAAGCAGCTGTACAGAGTTCCATTTCAAAGAAACTCTGACATCGTAAAGGAGGCACGATTCCAGTATGTGCAGGTACAGATTTTTTTTGTAATACCTTGTTTACCATAGTTACATGCGACTGGAATAATTTTCTTTATGAATTTGCTCTTTCTCTTAGAGAATAATGGAGCTTGAAGCTGAAGGGGCACATCACAAATTCATTTTTGTGGATGAAGCCGGCTTCAACCTCTGTAAAGTGAGGCGACGCGGGAGGAACATCATTGGGCAGAGGGCCACTGTCACAGTGCCAGGTCAGAGGGGTGCCAATATCACCATGTGTGCTGCCATCTCCAATGATGGAGTCCTTTGCCACATACCAACTATTGGCCCATACAATACAGAACGCCTCATCACATTTCTTGATGCATTGAAAGACTTACTGATTCCACCCGAAGAGAGAGGGCTGTTGAGGCCTGGCATGACTCTGTATGTCATAATTTGGGACAATGTGGCTTTCCACCACTCTCGCCTTGTGAATGAATGGTTTGCAGCACAGCCTCGTATTATGATACAATTCCTCCCTGCATACTTGCCTTTTCTGAACCCAATCGAGGAGTTCTTCTCTGCTTGGAGGTGGAAGGTGTATGATCACCGGCCATATGAGCAGATGCCCCTCCTGGAGGCAATGAATGCTGGTTGCCTGACAATAGGTGCAGAGGACTGCCAGGGATGGATACGCCATGCAAGGAGGTATTTCCCTCGGTGCATTGCAGGGAAAACATTCAATGCGACGTTGATGAGAACCTGTGGCATAATCGTCAAGAACGAATGGACTAAATGTGAAAGATAAAATGTATATATCTTTCTTTTTTTTTTTTTTTTTTTTTTTTTTTTTTAAAAAGCTATTTCCACCCATAAGTTTCCTTTGGTAGCTTTTTTTTTTTTCCAGTATCCATTTGAGTTTGTAAAGTATCATGTTTCATATTGATGGCTGCATTTTGTATTTTGTTGTCCATTGTGTAATGATTGATTGAAAGAATAAATTAATTTGACCACAAGTTGTGGTGTTTGATGGAAATATTTGCTTATGTTGCATGTTTTTAATGTTTTGTGAGTGTTAGAGCATTTTGCTAACAAAATGAGTCATTTTGGCCATTGAGCTTCAGTTTTATCCTGTGTGTTAACGGTTTTGAAAATGTGATGTCAGAGTGGGCAAATGTATTTAAACAATCGAGAAAAACTGTAAACCATGGTTTATCACATGATCGACTACTGTAGCCCTAATCTCATTTGAGACCACTCTTCTTGTTCCTTGTCCTCCTCCATTTCTGACTTGTCCTCTTCCTCCCCTTGCTCCCCTTCCAACTCCTCTTAGTCGAACTCGTCCTCTGGCTCTCCCTCCAACTCCTCTTACTCTGTCTGCATTGTTTTGCATCCATTGTCCAAAAGCTATTACTTGACCTTTAGCCTATTTATAGGCCACTACTAAAGTTATGATTGGTTGTTGTTAAGTAAAGCAACAAGTGTTTGCACATGTGAGGAGTTAGTGTGAGGCACTGATGAATTAGTGTGGCATTTTGATTGGTTGTGTTTATAAAAGGAAATCAAGAAACTTCCTGTCAGATTTTTGTGTGTTGCATAGAAACTTGTGTGTTGTGTTTTGGCAAAAATTGTTTAATGAAATTGAAAACTGAGTAAAAGGCCAAAAATTAGTGTATGGTTTTGCAGATTTAGTGTGTGGTTCTGGTGTTTGAGTGTCAGGTTTTAGAAATTGTGTGACAAGTAATAATTTTGTGTGTAAGCAGTTGAAAAAAACTGTAAATGTCATTTTAAGTATATTTCTGAGAAGTACATAAAGCCCATTTCTGAGAAGTACATAAAAAGTAAACTAAAAGCATACTTTCCTATTTTTAGTTTAAAAGAAGTATACTAATAGCACACTTGAATAAACTTCTTTTTCGTAAGGGAGGGCCTTAGTCCAACAGGTAGCTGAAATTGTCCACCCACTGGAAAAAAATTAAATTTATTTTCCGTATGCAAAAGTGATAAAGTGACAAAAGTGCAAAGTGTCTTAAAAACAAACCAGACCGTAAGTTTTAGCCCATGCTTTCTTCAGTGTTCATGAGGCAAAAAAGCAACAACACACTTATATAGGCACAATTGCAAATTGTTCACAGCTGATCTTAGATTTGTGTGTGTTACATAGACAATTGTGTGTTGTGCTTTGCAAAAAGTGTTTTATGAATTTGAAAACTGAGTCAAAGGCAGAGAATTAGTATATGTTTTTGCAGATTTGGTGTGTGGTTCTGGTGTTGTCACTTACATGTCACTTATGTACTTATCATGATTTGTCGCTAAGATGTCTGGAGAGCTGATTAGTTGACATTTCACTTGCATTGCTGGGTCAGTCTGTATATCTATGCAAATATTAATTTTCATATTTATTTGCACAGCGCTTTTCACAATACATATCGTTTCACTGCAGCTTTACAGAACATGCATGTATATTGCAATGCTAAATTAATGCTAGTAAACTAATCACTACATGCCATTATTTCGTATTTCATTCGTTTTAAAATGTGTGCTCAGTTTGGTCAAGTTTATTGCTGTGGGACAGTGTGAGAAAAGGATTTGAATGCTCTATCTGAGCCATCATGTGGTCACAACTAAACAAGATGAATGCAATTCAATGCTGGCTACCATGTTTCACATAAATCTGTATTAGTTTTTTTAAGATAAAAGTATAGCCTATCAACCCTCACAATACTCAAAAACTTTGGTTTTAATTTCCCATTCGCTTTATTCATGTCATAAATAGTAGACACTCAAGTACTATAGAAACATATTAGCTGAGCTCCCACACTTTTTTTTCATTGCAATATTAAGATGCAAATTATATTTTCTGAAAGGTATGATGTCCCTTTCCTAAAAAAGGTTATTTGTTTGACTTCATATTATAAATATGTAAAATATTTTATGTAAGCCATGTGCTTTTAAAGAAACTCATGCAATTTGCACATTTATTTATTTATTTATTTTCTTATTTGGTGAAAACTGTGATATTTGGATGCAGTTTTTTGTGTGCATGTTATTGCCCCAACACCTAGCTATTGAGAACACTGGATTGTATAGATATGATTGAATTATTATTTAAAATATTATTTTAAAATATCAAAATGGGTGGACCAGCATATGACAGGGTATACAAAAGAATGTATAGCAGCTTGGCACTGTGCTTGCCATGAGGTCTTGTCTGTGACCAGCTTTTCAAGGTCATGCAGGTCCATATTGCACAGTTTCAGATTGGATTTGAGGCCATCCTTGTAACGTTTGAATTGACCTCCTTGGGATCTTGTACTGCTCTGGAGCTGCCCATAGAAAACCTGCTTTGGCAAGTGCAGATCTAACATGTGTACAATGTGTCCAGCCCAGCGGAACTGAGCAGCAACCAGGAAGCCCTCAATACCAATAATGCTACAGGTCTGGAGTACCTCAGTGTTTGGGACTTTGGCCTGCCATTTTACATGTGCAATACGATGGAGACAACGCATGTGGTACTGATCAAGTTTGGCAATCTGCCGACGATATATGGTCCAAGTCTCAGATCCATACAAGAGAACTATGAGGATGACTGCCTTATACACTACAACTTAGTTTCCAACCGAATGCTGTGCTCATCCCTTATTCTCTTGGACAATTGACCGAAGGCAGTGCTGGCTTTTGCGATACGAGCACTAATGTCACAGTCCACTGTGGTATCAGCTGCGAGAATGCTACAGAGATAGACAGAACTTGTCAACCGCTGTAAGAACTGTGTCACCTGCAGTAACACACCCATATATATGCATACACACACACACACACACACACACACACACACACACACACACACATATATATATATATATATATATATATATATATATATATATATATATATGTTTTTTTTTTTTTTTTTTTTTTTAAGCAATCCAAACATTCAACTACAGTATTAACTGTGCAAGCATCTTGGTATAATATGCCTCTCATGTGTATTAATTAAAAAACTCTGTTTATAGGCCCCCTAACCTAAAGCAAGATTAATTATCTAGGCCTGCATCATGATTTTATTTCATCTTTGCAAAATAATTAGGGATAATTAGGGGTAATACATTTAAAATCTCATAGTGGGATTGTTTGAAATCGACTTGTGTACTCCAAAGCTACTGCCTAAGAAATATCTTTTTAACATACTCTGAAAAAAATGCCAGCCAAAGTGAATACCCAAGTGATGAAGTCTATTTTTGTTAGATGAAATACAGGGTCCAGTCTGTCAAATGAAAATGCAGAGAATACAAAGACAGGAGTAAAAATAATTGCCAAAAGGGTTATTATGCAAATAGTTCAAACCAGTACTGCATCGAACAGAAATTCATCTAAATGCCTTTATGCCCCATTGGTGCCGTAACCAACCAAGTGCATAAAATGTTTTGAAAGGTCAAGTGTTCTTGAACAGCATTCATATAATTGTTGTTTACAATAATTTATGACCCCATTATAGTTCTTCCCTTGTGTAGAAATCACATGTCTTCAGTGGGATTTTGCCTTCATAACTATGAGCACACTTATGATTTCATCAAGTAAAATTTTTATGTCTGTTTACAAAGTTAACACTATTCCACACCCCAAGCATGGAAAAAATCTGTTAGTTTTACCAAATCAGAATGATTTTAAAATGAAGTTTTTGTCAGCCAGTTTTGTTCACGAACTGTATCTTATTGTACATACACAGACACACACCCACATACAGTGGCTTAAACAGGTTGTCATGCATGGTAAAGATCATTCATATTGACATATTTACCTGGCTGGTTTCTCACATCCCCATTGCTTTGTAAGTGTGAGAATGTCCATTTGCTATCCAGCAATCAAACATGACCCTAAAGGTGACAACAAGGACAACCACGATGGATTACCTGTCATTTTGCTTACATAACTAAATCATGTCCTAAGAAGATGTATTGCGCTGCAAAGCATGGTAGACAAGCTCTGTGGATATTAATTTACGACTTGATTCATATATTTTAACAATCGAATGCATGTGGCAGAATGTGGATTAGGTTTAATTTAGATGTATTACTATTAAAGGAAGCTGGCAATACAGAGGAAAGAAGCAAAGATCTAGGCCCGTATTTATCAAGCTTCTCAAAGTCCCATTTTAGTCTTAAATGCTGAGAATTCATTAAATTTACTCCTACTTTCAAACTTTAGTATAAAGCAAGTTATCAAATGTCTTAAAGCTAAGAATCATTCTTACTCCTATTTAATTCAGCTTGAGAGGTCTCTCAAGTGGTTAGGAGTTGCCAGTAGGGGCCTGTGATGGCACTAAGGAGACAGAGACGTGTGCAAATCTCTCAGTAGAGGAAGAATGTTCTTGAAATGTTTGACGATAAGCTGTTAATCAAACACTTACATTTCCTCAGTTATTCAAACAGAAAACAAGCAAAGACGATTTACATTACCTAAGAACATCATAACTGACTTCGGTCTACTGTGAGTATCATCTGCTCTCTAAAAACACTCCTGTTATATTCAGTGAAGCTACCTACAATGTATCATGAATAAATTGCTTAACCCTTATTTACACTGCACATGTCTGTGGCGCGTTATGGCTCCGACACGGCCACCGAAGCTGATCACGGCTACTCACCAGCCAGACCACGGCATGTTTCCTCGCTACATCACTAAAGATAGGCATCTATATTGTTGACAGATAATAAAAATAATAATCATCTTGCCATCGTCAAAGAAATCAGCAACAGCCGATATCTCTGACTATCGTCGATACACGACACTATCATCTACCGCCACAACCCTAAATTAAAGGTTGTGATGATGATTCATTTCCTCACCATAATACTCATAATTCTCTTGAAAATTCTTTATTGTAAAAATGTGTGTTGAATGTAAACTCATTTTAAGAATTGAACCATTTAATGTGAATTTATCTGAGAATATTCTTAAATAATCTATTCAGTGATTGGTCCATGCATATTGCGTCATCCAAAATCCTGTTTGTGGCAAAGCAAAGTGTCGTGAATCAACTCTAAGACTGACACTTAAGATTTAGTCCTACACTTCGCTTAAATTACGACCGAGATGCTTGATAAATAACTTTTAAGTGTAGGTCTGAGCCAAGAATTTATTAACAAGTCAGTTCTTAGTCAAGTCACCTTTATTTACGTGTAAAATGCTTTTAACAATACAGATTGTGTTAAAGCACTTTACAGTATTAAATAGGAAAATAGTGTGTCAATAATGCAAAATTACAATAGTAAACAATCAATTTTCAGTTAAAGGCAGTTCATCATTGAATTCAGTGATGTCATCATCCAGCTCAGTTCAGTTTAAATAGTATCTGTGCAATCAAGTCAATGATATCGCTGGAAATGAAGCAAGCTCTAAGCAAGCCAGAGGCAACAGCGGCAAGGAACCAAAATTCCATTGGTGACAGAATTGAGAAAAAAACCTTGGTAGAAACCAGGCTCAGTCAGGGGCCAGTTCTCCTTTGGCCAGACGAAACCAGCAGTTCAATTCCAGGCTGCAGCAAAGTCACATTGTGCAGAGGACTCAACTGCTTCCTGTGGTCTTGTCCCGGTTGCCGTCTGAGACAAGGTCTTTACAGGGTATCTAGTTTTCCTGGTCTCCGCTGACTTTCGGGGCTGTAGAGGTCCTCTCTAGGTGCAGATCCACCAACCATCTGGCCTGGATATGTACTGGATCCGGTGGCTGCGGTGACTTCAGAATAAGAGATAATCAGACTAATATTAGCGTAGATGCCATTCTTCTATCGATGTAGCAAGTACTTCGGGTGTTATGGGAAGTGTTCCCGGTTCCAGTTGACCTAATTAATGCAGCCTAAAAATCCCTTAATGGATTTGAATATTAAAAATGTGTTAGTGTGTTATGTTTAAGCCAGGTTAAAGAGATGGTTCTTTAATCTAGATGTAAACTGACAGAGTGTGTCTGCCTCCCGAAAAATATTAGGTAGGTTATTCCAGAGTTTGGGCACTAAATAGGAAATTTAGCAGCGTTCTTGAAAGTAATTCTCAGAGGTTGATAAATATGGTTCCTGGTTCACATCAACATTTTCTGCTTTGGTGTAGGACTAACTTCTATCGTATAGTAGGAGTGAATTTTGGAGGAAATGAAAAGTTTAATAAACAAAACCTTAGGAATATTAATATATAACAACATTTATCACAACCTTATTCACAAATTTAGTGGTATGCCAGTAGACAATAGTATCTTGTATCGACGATAGCCAGAGATATCACCTGTTGCTGATTTCTTTGATAACAGCAAGGCGATTATTATTATTATTATTATTATTTTCCATCAAAAATAAAGGCGCATGTCTTTAGTGATGCAGCGCGAAGAGCTGCTTCAGAAACTTGCCGTGGCCCAGCTGGTGAGTAGCCGTGATCAGCTCCGGTGGCCGTGTCAGAGCCGTAACGCACCGCAGATATATGTAGTTTAAATAAGGGGTAAGAGATTTATTCATGATATAGTTTAGATAGCTTCAGTGTTTTTAAAGATCTCTGTACTGGCACAGTAAAGCATTTTATTGTTTGTTTTGTTTGTTTTTACCTGGAAATTAAAAACCTACTGTATAATAGCACCTTACATGTGTTATGAAGAACCCATCCATGCTATAAAAAGACTGCTTAATAATGTTATGAGTATTAAATGCATAAAGATATTTGTAGGTCTTTACACATACAGTATAAAGATGAAAGAAGAAATGTACTAATAACTATGCTGTCTACTGAGAGCTACTCCTGATGAACCAGAGAGCTGACATTTAAAATGGAATAACTTGTTGAAACAAGTATGCATAACAGAGCTCCCAGTGAACTCAGAAGTGTCTCCACTGGTGTGCATGACTTCTTTGGTTTAATACACCTCGTTCTTCTCTTGTTCTTTAGTCAGGCATGCATGAATGTCCATTTATCCTATCTGGCTATAACAACACATCTGATCACATTTACAGCCACGGCTGCCATTTCGGGCCATAATGCAACATCTTTAATTATTACAGTCACAATGAACACAAAGGTAAAAATTAATTAAAAAATCCACAAAGCTTGAAATGAGTGTTTATCAATGAAGATTTTGTGTGACACATCAGCATCATTTGGAGGAAACAAATTGATTGATTTTTCCAGGATTCTATCATGCATAATTCTACGGACTCCACTTGTGTTGTTGGTCTTTGATTTGCATGTCTTCATTAAAATGCCAATAGAAGATCCTGTTATCTGGCCATCTAAATTAAACATAACTGGATATATACATTTATACAGATTAATGTTGAAACAAATTAAAATGGATTAGAATGTGTATTATATTGCTGTTGCATAAACAATTGATATTTTGAAAGTGAATGTTTACACAAAATTATTGCTCAACAGAAACAATCATTCATATTGACAGATTTACCTTGCTGGCAATGTATTCAGTGGCTCCCCCAAAATTATTAAGACCCTTATGCCACAATTAAAAATGTATGAATGTCATTACAACAAAATAACAAAGCAAGTGACTGTGTGTCCTGTATGTTTGTTGTGTAATTGCGTAAATATAACTGAAAAAATAGCTTGTACAGTAGGGCTTGTAGGGCTTGTAGTAAAGTGAAACTTGTTCAGAGAAAACCTAGCATCAGTTGTTTGCAGATGCCACTTGATTTAACAGTGCTATAATATTCATACATTTTAAGTGACTTAAGCATATAGTACAAATACTTTTTGGGACCTATATCCAGCATTATCATTGACTGTCCAAAAATCTTTTCTCAAGAGAATGACTTTTATATGTTATGCCATTATAAAAACACATAGGTTACCTATAAATGGAAGGTTCAAAAGTTTTAAAAATGAAACATGTATGATACAGTTACAAACCCAGAAAGGCAAATCTTTCATTTGGTTATATCTCATGGTCTGTTAACTTGAAACTCAGTGTAGAGAAGAAAAATAAGCCTTTCTGTTAATGTGAAATATTCATAAACCCTGGCAGAGCAGGATGTGTCATGCTTCAATGAAAAGTTTCTCTCTTATGAAGACAAGCTGACAGTGCTATATAGCGGGAATGATTTCTTTGCAGAATAAAAAAAAAACATTTCCTGATCTACAGTATGTGCCGTTTTCTTAAATCTGTGCAGATTATGTTTAATTAACCCTTACGAAGAAAGGGTTAGAAGTTTATTCAAATGTGCTATTTAGTATACTTATTTTAAACTAAAAATAGGAAAGTATAGTTTCAGTCTACTTTTTATCTCAGAAATGTGCTAAATGTACCTCTATGAAATATGCTTAAAATGACATTAAAGTATACTTAAATTATACTTAGAAAATGGTCTACATTTATTTGAGCTATAGCCTACTTGTGCTCTGAGAATGTTTTCATTGTTATACGGTAGGGGCCTTATTACACATCCTCTATACAGAATTTCTAAAACATTAAAAAAGTGAATAAGAATGCAAAAAAAAAAAAAAAACATGCTTTCACAAGTAATCTAACATGATCATCAGACATAAAACAGCATCACAATTCTGTAACGCTGTGGAATAAAATGTTGACCATGAAGACTCCATCTACGTTTTGATTTTCATTCTGAATCCAATTCATTGTCTTTTTTCAGCTTTTTGTTTAAAATTGTTTAAAAAAAAAATTCTATGAAACTTGCCCATATTCAAATGTTTTTAAAAAAAGAATGCATGAAGCTAGAGTAAAATGTTTTTGTTTACAAGCAGATACCCTGTTCCCTTCAAGTCAGTCACTCATGAATTCACATATCTCACCGATAAACCAATATACCAAACCAACAAAACAAACAACTACATTAAACTAAACGAGACAATTAAAACTATCCATCCAATGATCACACCCAGCTGCAGCTGATCACAGTGTGAGTATAAGAAGGCAGCAGGTGCAATGCATACCAGCTTTTCGCTTCGGAGCCAAGCGACAACATTGTTCTGCTCCATCCAGTGTCTTCAAATGAGCTATGAGTTCAATGCGTTCTTGGAAGCTTCTGGTGTTGGCGGTATGGCGCTTCAGCGGTGGTCGTTCTGTGTCGAGCGGGTTGTGCACTTCAGGCTGCACTACCCCTCTGTTGTGCTGCAAGCGGACAATTCCCCAATGCGCCTCAGCTCTAAAAGAGCAATTCCCTGAAAGAGCAACTTTCTCTAAAAGGAGCTTCACGTGTGCATCTTTATAAAGACGATGTTTCATCTTTATAAGGATGCCGTTCACCCGTGCATTTCTTGATGCGGTCGTTACCTGGCACTGGGTGATGTGCATGAGGAGCTCACTAGGTTGTGGACAGCACCTTTTACTGCCAGAAATGGGTATTCTGTGATTTCCCCGGTGGAGCGATTGGTAGCCATGCAATTGTGTCCTAAATCCGCCTCATCCTGGCGGGGAGACCCGTTGCTCCCTTCCCGGGCCTGTAGGCATTTGTCTGGTCTAACCGGCAGTGCCTATACGTCTTGTGGGGAAGCTGCTTCCGCCTTACGGTGGGTGGCATTACTGCAGGTGCACCAGGCCAAGACACTGAAGGACCTGCACAAGATTTGTCATGATCCAGCAGTTCTGAAAGAACTCTGAACCACCACTGACCTCGCACTCCGAGCAACGAAGGTCACCGCAAGTTCTCTGGGTCATGCGATGTCCGCGCTTGTGGTCCAGGAACGCCATCTCTGGCTGTGTCTAGCTGACATGAGGGACACCGACAAGGTATGGTTCATCAACGCCACTGTGTCCCAGACCGGCCTCTTCGGTGACGCGGTCGAGAGCTTCGCCCAGTAGTTCTCAGCTGCACAGAAGCAGACAGAGGCGATCCGACACTCTGCTGCCTCCACCCATCCTCCAGCCAGGCAGTGCCATGGAGACGGACATAGGCAGGCCGCCCCAACTGTCCAGACCCCAGTCAAACCTGGCGGCAAGCAAAAGAGCAAACGGCCCTTAGACAGGTGACCTGGAGATGGAGGGATCTGCTCTTCAGGAGATGGTGAATACACCACCCCTTTCTCCGGAGGATGGCCGGGTGGAGAATCTTTTGTTTTGCTTTACCCCGCCGTCAGCCTCATGGTCGACGGTAACCAAATTCTCGACTAAAGAGCAGTTTTCTCTATGTCTGGGTCCCAGGAGGGCACGGAGAGTTGAGGACGGCTCACTCATCCTCCTTCGCCAGCCGGCAGCAGTGGGCGGTTCACCTGTATCACTACAGAGAAGGCAGCCGATGCTCCTATCTTGCATGTGACCTGAAGGACACGTACTGTCGATCTTTACACACCACAGACCATTTCTGCGGTTTGCGTTTGAAGGATGGGCATATCAGTACAAAGTCCTGCCCTTCTGGCTGTCTCTGGAGGCGGAGGCAGCTCTTGTTCCCCTCAGAGAGCAGGGTGTTTGCATCTCGACGATTGGCTTATACTAGCACAGTCTCGGGATCAGTTGTGCAAGCACAGGGACCTGGTGCTCCAGCACCTCAGCCTCTTTTTTCAGGGTCAGTTGGGAAAAGTGCAAACTCTCCCTGACACAGAGGATCTCTCTTCTCTGTATGGAGTTGGATTCGGTCGAACAGACCACACGCCTCACAGAGGAATGTGTGCGGTCGGTGCTGACCTGCTTGAATTCGTTCAAGAGCCCGACGGCGGTTTTACTAAAACTATCTTAGAGGCACCTGGGGCATATGGCAGCTGCAGCGGCACTTACACTGCTAGGGCTATTGCATATGAGACCGCTTCAGCACTGGCTTCATGGCTGAGTCCCGAGGTGGGTGTGGAAGCATGGCACTCACCAGGTCCAAGTTACACACCGGCCTGTCACCAAACCTTCACCCCTGTGGTCGGATCTTACATTCCTCCGGGCAGGAGTGCCCCTGGAACAGGTCTCCAGGCATGCTGTGATTTACACAGATGCCTCCACCACTGGCTGGGGGGCCACATAACACGGGCATGCAGTGTCGGGGGTATGGACGGGTCCCCATCTGCACTGGCATTTCAATTGCCTAGAGCTGTTTGCAATACGCCTTGCCTTGGACCCTCTCTAAGGGCGCTTATGAGGCAAGCATGTGCTGGTCCAAATGGACGACACATTGACCGTTGCGTACATCAACCGAAAAGGTGGTCTGTGCTCCCGTCGCATGTCGCAACTCACCTGCCACCACCTCCTTTGGAGTCGGAGGTTCTAGGTGACCTACCCCAAGAGGTAGTGGACACCATCACTTCGGCAAGAGCACCATCTATGAGACAAGCTTACATCTTGAAGTGGAACTTGTTCGTCAAGTGGTGTTCTTCTCATCAAGAAGACTCCCAGAGATGCCCGATCAGGGTCGTGCTTTCCTCACTGCAGTAGCAAGGGCTGGAGCGAAGGCTGTCTCCCTCCACCCCTCAAAGTCCAGGTTGCTGTGATTACTGCGTACCATGTCGGTGGGTAAGCACGACCTGGACATCAGGTTCCTTAGAGGGCCCAGGATGTTAAATCCTTCCCGGCCCCCCTCCATACCCTCTTGGGATCTGTCTCTAGTGCTTAAATCACTACAGCGGGGTCAATTTGAGCCTTTGCACTCAGTCAAACTAAAGATTCTTTCATTGAAAACTCTGCTCCTGCTTGCACTGGCCTCCATCAAGAGGGTAAGGGACCTGCATGCATTTTCGGTCAAAGATTCGTACCTAGAGTTTTGGGTGATCAGCTGACTCCCAGGTAAACCAGAGGCCCCGGCCCGGCTATGTGCCCAAGGTTCCCACTACTCCCTTCAGGGATCAGCTGGTGAGCCTGCAAGCGCTGCCCCCGGAGGAGGCAAACCCAGCCCTAGCTTTGCTCTGTCCCGTCCGAGCCCTGAGATGCTACGTAGACTGGACACAAAGCTTTAGGACCTCAGACCAGCTCTTTATCTGTTAAGGAGGCCGACAGAAGAGGAAGGCTGTCTCTAAGCAGAGGATATCCATATTTAAGAATGTGTATATACAAAGCGTTAGTATAAAAAGGCAGCAGGTGCAATGCATACCAGGTTTTCGCTGAGGAGCCGAGCCGGTGACCCGCTCAGCGTTGGTACAGCAGCCATGGTGACGGGACGTGACCGCTCCATTCCCTCCTTCAGGGAATGCGGGTAACCATAATGTAACCGAGACGAAAGGGAACAACTCTTATAAAAAAAACATTAAAAAATAATAAAACAGTATAATAAAAAAATTATGAAAAAAACACCAAAAGAAAATAACATTATACTATACCTGCAGTATTAAATTACTAAACTATTAGTTTACTGAGACTATACTTCAAAGTGTACTAAAAATGCTACAAGTATCTAATTAGTAAACTATCAGTATACCTTTAAGTTCACTTTTAGTATAGCTGCAGTACAAATTAAAAACAAAGAAGTAAACTCGTTGTGTACTCAAAGTTTACCACTGTTATACTTAAAGTCAGTGCTGGGTAGTAACGGATTACATGTAATCTGGATTATGTAATCAGATTCCAAATCTCAAGTACTTGTAAGTTGTAAACTACGTTTTAAAATACTCCTAATCAGACTACAGTTACTTTTTTATGGATTACATGATTACATATTATTTACACAATGCTAATAAGTTGTTCACAATTAATTGATTCTCCTAAATTTCCTTCTTTTAACATTTATATTTTTTCCTATTAAACCTGCCACTTTCTTAAATTATATACGAGGGGTGTCAGAATCGCACTCAGAAGAAATCAACAACAAGATAACGGAAAATGGAAGGGAATGCAGCCTTTAATCACTGGATGTACTGACATCATTTCATTTTTAAAGAAAGTCATGGGAAAATGTCACTGTTGAGTTTAAGATCTGCCTACCACGGATTAATTTGCTGTCCACGGAAATCTTTGACCTAGCAAAGTTATTGCTGGCAATTTCATGTTCTTTAATATATTTTTTGTAATGTTGATTTTTCTTCATTGTTACTACCTTATGCCCTTCAAGGCCCCGTCCACATGGAGACGCGGTTCGCTGTATATGCATAAATTTTGTATCGTATAGGCGTTTCGTCCACACAGATCTGGCATTTTGGGAGAGTGAAACCGATATTTTTTTTTAAACCAGGTCCCAGAGTGGATTAATCTGAAAACGCCGCCCTTGCGTTTTCGTCTGGACAGCAAATCCGTATATTTTCTGAAATGATGACATCAACAGCCCACGTCTCCCCCTAGTCAAACATGGTTTTGTCACGTAACAGCAACAAAAACATGAACAAACACTGAACGATTGTCTTTTTATTAACTAACATTAACAAAAATTAATAAATGTATTGTTCCATGTTCGTTTGTATACCGAGCGCAAGGTTTATGCGCATAGTCCATGTCTTCTCCGTTCTTAGTGTGTCTCTGTGGCAGAATTACAGCGCCACATGCTGGTCTGGCATGTATACTACATCGGTTTGTGTCTTTTCCTCATTGTTACTATGCACTTAAAATGTTTTGAGATGGAAAGAAATGTCATTGCTGTGTGAATTTAGTCTTTTTCAGAATTCATGTTTGCAATGTAGCTATTGTTTGATGTTTTTCATTGATACAGTATACACTTCTAGTGATGTTTTTTTATTTATTTATATTTTTTTTTATATATTTGACCTAGCAGGGATATTGCTGTAAATTTCATGTTTTTCAATATTGTTTTTTGTAATGTAGCTGTTTTCTAAATGTATTTAATTCTAAGTAAATATGCTTTAAAATCATAAGATGTGATTTTGTTTTATTCAGTGTTACTAGCAAGCACTAACAGCAAGGTACATTAGTGTTAGTATTTTTTTAAGTATTAACTTTCCGTACATTGCACTTGAAAAAGAAGCTATTGTGGCTCTTGTTGGTGAATTAAATATATTTTTTGGAATATATATATTTTTTTTTTTCTGTCAAAATAGCACAAGATTAGGCTAATTCATTATATGTGATATCAAATAAGGGTTAGCACAAATGTAATCTAAATGTAATCCAAAAGAAATCAGATTATGTTACCAAAAATGTGTAATCTAAGAGATTATATTACTGACTACAAATTTTGTCATGTAATCTGTAATCAGTAACTGATTACAATTCATAAGTAATTTACCCAGCTCTGCTTAAAGTATACTTAAAAGTATACTCAAAATTATGGGGAAGGCATGGCCTAATGGTTAGAGAGCTTGACTCCTAACCCTAAGGTTGTGGGTTCGAGACTCGGGCCGGCAATACCATGACTGAGGTGCCCTTGAGCAAGGCACTGAACCCCCAACTGCTCCCCGGGCGCCGCAGCATAAATGGCTTGCCCACTGCTCCGGGTGTTTGTTCACGGTGTGTGTGTGTGTTCACTGCTGTGTGTGTGCACTTTGGATGGGTTAAATGCAGAGCACGAATTCTGAGCATGGGTCATCATACTTGGCTGTATTTCATGTCACTTTGTCAATACTTTTATATACTAGAAAGTGGGCCAATTTAGTCCCAAGGAGTATTGAAATAGTACACTTACAAGTATACTACTAGTACACTGATATTTGTATAATTACTACATAAAGTATACTTTAAAACATAATTGAACTTTACTTATGTTTACTTGATAAATAAAGTATACTTGTATTGTTATGTTGACACATATAGTGTTGACATTTCCCAACAGCACAGCAGTAATGACTTAATGAACTACTTTACTTCTGAGATCGATACTTTTAGAGATAAAATTGTAACCATGCAGCCATCAGCTACAGTATCGCATCAGGCAGTGCACTATAGATCCCCTGAGGAACAGATCCACTCATTCTCTACCATAGGAGAGAAAGAATTGTATAAACTCGTTAAATCATCCAAACCAACAACATGTATGTTAGACCCTATTCCATATAAGCTCCTAAAAGAGGTGCTTCCAAAAATCAGTGATCCTCTTCTGACTATTATTAAATCATCATTGTCATTCGGATATGTCCCCAAACTGGCTGTTATTAAGCCTCTCATCAAAAAAACACAACTTGACCCCAAAGAACTAGTAAATTACAGACCGATCTCGAATCTCCCTTTTCTGTCCAAGATACTAGAAAAGGTAGTATCCTCACAATTAGAGTTTTGCTCTATATGTCAAATGCAGAAATGTTAATCCATGCGTTTATGACCTCGAGGTTAGATTGTTGTAATGCTTTATTGGGTGGTTGTTCTGTATGCTTAATAAACAAACTCCAGCTGGTCCAAAATGCAGCAGCTAAAGTTCTTACTAGAACCAGGAAGTATGACCATATTAGCCCAGTTCTGTCAACACTGCACTGGCTACTTATTAAACATCATATAGATTTTAAAATCTTGCTTATTACTTATAAAGCCCTGAATGGTTTAGCACCTCAGTATTTGAATGAGCTCTTGTTATATTATAGTCCTCCACGTCCGCTGGCAATTTGAAAATACCTAGAATATCAAAGTCAACTGCGGGCGGCAGATCCTTTTCCTATTTAGTGCCTAAACTCTGGAATAACCTACCTAACATTGTTCGGGAGGCAGACACACTCTTGCCGTTTAAATCTAGATTAAAGACCTATCTTTAATGCTGCATTGATTAGGTAAACCGGAACCGGGAACACTTCCCATAATACCCGATGTACTTGCTACATCATTAGAAGAATGGCATCTATGCTAATATTAGTCTGTTTCTCTCTTATTCCGAGGTCACCGTAGCCACAAGATCCAGTCTGTATCCAGATCAGATGGTCACTGCAGTCACCCGGATCCAGTACATATCTAGCCCAGATGTAGGATCAGCACCTAGAAGGCACCTCTACAGCCCTGAAAGACAGCGGAAACCAGGACAACTAGATGAGCCCAAGATACCCTGTAAATACCTTGTCTCAGACGACCACCGGGACAAGACCACAGGAAACGGATGATTCTTCTGCACAATCTGACTTTGCTGCAGCCTTGAATTGAACTGCTGGTTTCGTCTGGCCAGAGGAGAACTGGCCCCCTGACTGAGCCTAGTTTCTCCCAAGGTTTTTTCTCCATTCTGTCACCGATTGAGTTTTGGTTCCTTGTCGCTGTCGCCTTTGGCTTGCTTAGCTGGGGACACTTAATTTACAGCGATATCGTTGACTTGATTGCAAATGATTGCACAGATACTATTTAAACTGAACTGAGCTGAATGATGACATCACTGAATTCAATGATGAACTGCCTTTAACTGTCATTTTGCATTATGACACAGTGTTTTCCTAATTAATGTTGTTCAGATGCTTTGACACAGTCTGTTTTGTATAAAGCGCTATATAAATAAAGGTGAATTGACTTGACTTCTATTTGGTAAGGGAAGATGTAAAATAACATTTTAATAAAGAATCAACCAGGATATGGTATAATCCAGATATATGGTATAGGTTTTAATCAAGGTTAAAATATTATTTAACATGACCAAATTATCATATACCTACAAAAGTCAAATATAATGGTCACTTCTGGTAAAAATTGGGCCTAGGGAAACAACTGCATGTTTATTTTACACTGCTGGATTTCTTTACTTTGTGAAGACAAGGTATTTTTATTTGTTATGTTTGTATCCCTTTGAGATCAATGTTGTTGGTTTTCTGTCAGTAATGACTTAAATTATTATTTATTTATTCACTTATTTATTTGTCATTCAGTCCACACATTTCGAGTTCCATGAAAGAGAGACAATATCAGAAGAGCTTGAGTCCAGTTTAATGCTACTGTTTCTTCTGTATACCACGACACCAGCTATTAATTACATGCTGATTAGAGTCAGCTGGTGAAAATTAATCACAGCCGCAGGAAGTTATTGTCCTTGCGCACAGAGAGGACGTTGGTGTGTGTGTGTGTGTGTGTGTGTGTGTGTGTGTGTAAGAGAGAGAGAGAGAGAGAGAGAGAGAGAGAGAGAGAGACTAACATAAAAAAGAAAGAAACCAAGATAAAACAGCAACATGGAGAATTAAACATAGTGGAATGCTCCACTCTCAAAGATAAAATATGGGCAGCTGCATGTTTCCAGAGAAATCAGATTGTAATCTGTGTTCATCAAACAGATTCACACCTCTTGCATTCATCTGATTTAACGTCAGAGATGGACAAAGTACACAACTACATTACGTGAGTGAAAATACAGATACTGCTGGTCAAATATTACTCCACTACAAGATAAAGTTGTAAAGACAAATTTTTACTTAAAGCTGAAGTCCGTAACTTTTTTTTGGTTAAAAATGATCCGAAATCATTATTTGAGCAAGTACTTAACCAGCCAGTGTTCAAAACTATCGTCTTACTTTAGCTCGATTCACATCGGTTCGTTTTCTAATTTGAGTGGTACGGTGAGGTTTTCACAGGAATTACAGCATGCTGCTGCATCATTATGTCACGTCTGTAAACATAAAGAAGTTGTCCCGGCTTTATTAAATGTGTTTATGAAACACATGTGAATTAAATTAAATTATAGTCCAGTTTTAAATGTGCTTCTGATTACAGATAGCCTGGGAAAACACAAGATTTGTATTTTAAAGACAACCAGTTCGAAGGGATCAGAATTAGATTTTTGGGTTAAAAGAATTTCTTAATATGAAATTAATATTAATATTAATATTAGAAGATTAGACTGTACAGAAATTGAAATCTACTTGCTTATACACACTTTATTCACATAGTCACGTAATGCTGATGTTGTTAACATTGACAATTTGAGAATAAAGTATAACAATAATAATAAATTGCATGTTTTGATGTTATACGAGCTAATTTAGATTAAATCACCATTGGTAGCACAATTTATTGTAATGCTTTTTCCCTCAGTTGGCCAGAACAATTATGGCAGAATTGTTACTTACTGTACATGTTCAGATAATGTGATAAGAATAAGAATCCTGTGAAAATTCTTATTTGGGTCATATTTTTGGCCTGTCCAATTAAAACACACAATTGCGAAGTACAATATCCACACCGGTACGGTAACTGACAGCCACACATACTCCTCAAAACATTAGATTCATCTGTGCTCAAGCCATGGCAGAGGTGGAGCACAACCCACGCAAGGAAGATAATTCCGCAAACAGCTTCAATTGCATGTTTTCAAACAGAGATGGCAACAAAGAGGCAAAACTTACGGACTGCAGCTTTAAGTAAAAGTACAGAAGTAAACTTTTAAAAGTTCTTAAGTACCCATAAGTAAATTTCTTTTTATATATATATATATATATATATATATATATATATATATATCTATATATATATATATATATATATATATATAATATATATAACACACTGTTTTTACTATTGTTGTATGTAATATTTGCAATACCTTATGCCTCTAAAGTAACTTACAATACATTATGCCTACTGGAATACACTGACTAGCTTGTGGAGACCTGCATAGGCCTCAAATTTAGGCCCTAGCCCGGCCCGTGTCTGACAGCTTATCAGAATTACCAGCCCAAGACCCAAGCCGTCTTTTTTTCCTTCTTCTCCCAAAACAGCTTATACTACTTTTCAGGGATGTGCACAGACATTTTGAGGGGCAGGGGCTCAAGTGGAAAAAAGGCCACTCATATTTATTTAATTTTTTTCCTAAACAAAACGTTAAATATATTAGGGCTGTGTGATATTGACAAAAAATACATCTCTATATTTTCTGGGATTTAATCAATAACGATAATTAGACAACATTTTGATAAGGACTACCGTGGACAGCTGACTCTTAAAGTTTTTGATATTCTGTTTAGTGATCAGTTCACAGCAGTAAAATAAATAAATCTTTTCCAATAAGTTTAAATTGATTTTGACCTTTTATGGGGATTTGTACCTTAATAAAGCCATTTATTTTCTAAAAGTGTGCATTAGTGTTGTCAAAAGACCCGGTACTTCGGTACCAAGTCGGTACTAAAAAAATGAAAACATTACGGTACTAGGTTTTTTTAAGTACCGGTGGTACCGAGTGCCCGGTCAACCCGGTTTTTGATGCGCTATCCGAAAGGTGCGCAGATGTGCTCTCTTCAGAAAAGCACTGAGACATGACTACATCAAAAGGAGGAATTAAGGAAAGAAGCGCTTATTTGATTACAGCCGTTACTGAGGAAACCTCTCTCGCGCTCTACAAGCGCCTCCTGCTGGCAGAAAATTAATTTGCATATGCCGCCAAAAATAGAGCGAAAGGCTGTGGAAAGCACAGCTTGTGTTATGAATATTATTAAATATTTTAATTTGAATGTCGGATTGAAATAAAAGCTGCTATTAGAGTAGTTAATCGTATAATGAATTATAACTACTATAAATATAATGAGCATTAGAATGAAGTTTCTTTATTAACTATTTAATGCTCCTATAACTTTTATTAGGTTAAAAAACAAGAGGACATGATGCTATTTACTATTTTTACACACAAGAGGCTTTTAAATAAATTATGAATCTAAGATATGCGTTTTAGATAATGAACAAATGGTTAACATAACACTAGTGTCATCATCAGTCAAAAAAGCAGTTCTGTGTTTTTTTTTTTTTTTTTTTTAGCGTATGACAAGATGTTTTTTGTTCGCTGGCATAACTCTAAAATGTTTTTAATCCTGGAGTTACAAAAGCCCTTTTAAAATTAAATATGTACACAGTGGATGTGAATTAAATGAAAGTATAGTCAATTTTTTAATTATTTTTGTGTTTAAAACCTTTGGTACCGAAATG
Organism: Cyprinus carpio; assembly: GCF_018340385.1. Lineage (NCBI taxonomy): Eukaryota > Metazoa > Chordata > Actinopteri > Cypriniformes > Cyprinidae > Cyprinus > Cyprinus carpio. The sequence continues at coordinate 19,786,423 of NC_056600.1, read as the reverse complement.
GTACCGAGAACCGTGGATTATTTACTGGTATCGGTACCGAATACTGAAACCATTTTGGTACTCAGTGACAACACTAGTGTGAATTTGCAATGCAGAATCTTTTAAGTCAAATTCTTACCTTGAATCAGTCAATTAAAAGTATAAGTCATTTTGGCTGTTACCAAGCAAATTAAATCAGTATTGACAAAATTCATCTTTGCAATGCAGAGGAAACATAGAGACTGGCATGCATTTACACACTGTTTAATGCAGGACATGAATATTTTAACCTGGAGTTACAAATGCATTAATACTGTTTTAATATTTTAAAAATAAAAGGTTGAATACTGATATGTGATTATTTATTTATTTTTCATTTTTTATTGAAAAGATATTTAATTTTGCTAATTGAAATTAACACGCCAGTAGGTGGCAGCAAGTCACTGTTAATAAGTGAGTCATTGCAATTGAACTGAATTATTTTAAATGGTTTGATTCATTCAGGAACGAAAACACCATCTTCATGTTGCTCAGAGACACAAATTGGAAGTATATTTGTTGGCGAAATAGAGCAAAAAAAAGGGTCAATTGTGTCTAACGTAAGTGTATTAAATCCTTGTTTATTGAATTGCTATATAAAGTCTTCACGTGATACTGATTAACTATATGAAATGATATAAATATATACAATTCTGCCCCTATATCTGAATTTTGTGATCATTTTTATATATAAATCTTTTATAAAATAAATAAAACAAACATGATGCCCTCTTGAACAGGAGCACTTCACAAAAATTAACCGAAACACAGCAAATACATGCTGACCACAGACATGGTAGGCTAAATATATTCTACCCAGCCAGGTGATTTCAACATTGATTCACTGGTGAATCAACATCAGTGCCATGGTTGAATCAACGTTTTATTATGTTTCGATTTTGCTAATTGGATCAACATTGATATTGTGGACATTGTTTCACCGTTTTCAAATCACGATGCTGTTTCACCATCTTACCTTCAGCATGGGGTGAATTGTGGTCATTTGGAGAGGTTGGAATAACGTTGAATTAGGTGTTGATTTTGCTAATTGAATCAACCTTGATAACACAACATTGTTTCACCATCATAAGTAAACCTTTCAACATGAATATGATACACAACTGTATGTTCAATTAGAACCTGGTTTGCATTTAACTGTACATTGATTAAAAATCAAGGTAAAAAATCAAATCAAAAGTCAAATGACTGGGCAGCAATGGCTTCACGTACAATCAACTTCAGTAAACTACCACGTGCTCAAAATTGTAAAACAGCAGTTTTATTTGGAAAAATCATACTGTATAAAAAACCACGATCGCGACCCCCACTTTCTGTGAACAACAGATGAAAATAATCCCAAACTTTAGCTTGCAGTGTTTGTGCATGGATGTATTGTTAAAAACCTGTAGAAGAACAATCCAAATACAGGTGCATCTCAATAAATTAGAATGCTGTGGAAAAGTTTTACAACTCAAATTGTAAAACTTGTGTATTAAATAAATTCAGTGCACACAGACTGAAGTAGTTTAAGTCTTTGGTTCTTTTAATTGCGATGATTTTGGCTCACATTTAACAAAAACCCACCAATTCATCTCAACAAATTAGAATATGGTGACATGCCAATCAGCTAATCAACTCAAAACACCTGCAAAGGTTTCCTGAGCCTTCAAAATGGTCCCTCAGTTTGGTTCACTAGGTTACACAATCATGGGGAAGACTGCTGATCTGACAGTTGTCCAGAAGACAATCATTGACACCCTTCACAAGGAGGGTAAGCCACAAAAATACATTGCCAAAGAAGCTGGCTGTTCACAGAGTGCTGTATCCAAGCATGTTAATAGAAAGTTGAGTGGAAGGAAAAAGTGTGGAAGAAAAAGATGCACAGCCAACAGAGAGAACTGCAGCCTTATGAGGACTGTCAAGCACAATCGATTCAAGAATTTGAGTTAACTTCACAAGGAATGGACTGAGGCTGGGGTCAAGGCATCAAGAGCCACCACACACAGACGTGTCAAGGAATTTAGGTACAGTTGTCATATTCCTCTTGTTAAGCCACTCCTGAACCACAAACAACGTCAGAGGCGTCTTACCTGGGCTAAGGAGAAGAACTGGACTGTTGCCCAGTGGTCCAAAGTCCTCTTTTCAGATGAGAACAAGTTTTGTATTTCATTTGGAAACCAAGCTCCTAGAGTCTGAAGGGAGGGTGGAGAAGCTCATAGCCAGAGTTGCTTGAAGTCCAGTGTTAAGTTTCCACAGTCTGTGATGATTTGGGGTGTAACGTCATCTGCTGGTGTTGGTCCATTTTTTTTTTTTTTTGAAAACCAAAGTCACTGCACCCGTTTGCCAAGAAATTTTGGAGCACTTCATGCTTCCTTCTGCTGACCAGCTTTTTGAAGATGCTGATTTCATTTTCCAGCAGGATTTGGCACCTGCCCACACTGCCATAAGCACCAAAAGTTGGTTAAATTACCATGGTGTTGGTGTGCTTGACTGGCCAGCAAACTCACCAGACCTGAACCCCAAAGAGAATCTATGGGGTATTGTCAAGAGGAAGATGAGAAACAAGAGACCAAAAAATGCAGACGAGCAGAAGGCCACTTTAAAAAAAACACAGGCTTCCATACCACCTCAGCAGTGACACAAACTGATCGCCTCCATGCCACGCCAAATTGAGGCAGTAATTGTGTGTAAAAGATCCCCAAACAATAACTTAATACAATAACAGTAAATGAACATACTTTCCAGAAGGCCAACAATTAACTAAAAGTGTTTTTTTTTTTGTTTTTTTTTGATCTTATGAAGTATTCTAATTTGTTGAGATTGTTGAGTGAATTGGTTGGTTTTTGTTAAATGTGAGCCAAAATCATCACAATTAAAAGAACCAAAGACTTAAACAACTTCAGTCTGTGTGCATTGAATTTATATAATACACGAGTATCACAATTTGAGTTGAATTACTGAAATAAATGAACTTTTCCACGACATTCTAATTTATTGAGATGCATATATTTAGTCCAAGGGCTTGCTTACTCTTTTATTTATTTATTTTTTAATGAATAATATATTTTTTTACCTTTACAGAGGGCATTTTCCCCATAACCTCATTAATACTTAAATTTTGCTGTGTCTTTCTTTGGAATTATTTTCACTGATGAAATAAAGCAGTCTTCAATTCTTCGCCTAATTAAGTGACCTAATATTATTGTACTTGTTTACTTAACTGTTTATTACATTTTTTTAACCGTTTGTGATGGTGAAATTGTTGTGTGATTTTGCTTAACTAACTGTATTTTAAATATAAAAAACTTTCCATTTTGACTTTTTACTTCAGCATGCTGGGTTACTTTGTGTTGCGTGTTTTGATTTCTACTGGAGAGGCCGCGTGATCCTCGCATCAGCAGCGCAACCTTATATACTACATGCATTATATAGTAGGCACGTATGGTCACCCTACTATATCCAATATTCACCACTTACTCTAAATGTAATAAAATCAGAATAATACTTGAATTTTAAAGATTGACAAGTTTTTTTTTTGGTTATTTATGTTTTAGTCAGGTTAATTATCTGGTGTTAATGAAGCGTTAATGTCGAGCCCTGGAGTCTATGTACCTGGAGCCCCTGAGGCTCAACACCAGGCGGCCACAGGCCAATTTAAACTGTGCATATATCGTGGTTGTGCTTCGGGTGATCCTTGAAAGTTTCCCAGCTCTAGGTCCTTTCTGATGCCTTCCCCTCCACTCTCTCCCACTTGTGCGCTTTCTGTACTGTTCTTTATAATAAAAACAAAAACACCAAAAATAAATCCTCATAAAATATCAACTCTGATATTGTGAAATATCTTTAACTGAAACTGAATGCAAAACAATCCACAATATTTTCACTTTACAGTTCAATAACAGTTCAAAAATAACATTAAGAGGTGTGTGAACTTGAAAGTATGATGTCAGACACTGTAATATGCTCTGGTCCCCTCCCTGCTTACCGTGGTGATGAGATACATAGCAGACTGTCGTCACTCAATGGTTGATGTCTAAGTGGTGCCCATAGAATAAAATAGGTTTCATAGACAATTGGATGAGATTTTGGGGCAGACCTGACCTGTTGAAAAAAGATGGTCTTCATCCCTCCTGGGGTGGTGCCATTCTTCTGTCTTGAAATATGAGTTTAGAGTTTGTACTTGACTAAAGGTCCCGATATACTTCAAATGAAATCGAAGAACGAACCGATATGACGTCATTTCGAACAAAATCAGGCCAAAATGAAGTTCGTTTTCGTTTCAGCAGTTCGAAACAGCTGACCAAAGCTAACTTTCTGGGGGATTCCTAAACACCTTTGAGCTTCCATTGGTCCATGGCGGTTACGCAATCGGTGGGTGTGTTCTGAAACTCCACCTTCTTTGACTTGAGAGTTTTTGTTGTTTTTTTCGGTTCATTTCTTATTCAGTGGCAGTCATTCGGGAGAACAACATCTCCTAGTCACTAGCAACATGAATACACTGGAGTGTTGAATAGATGAGCTGCCACAGATATATCCGTACCTGTACGATCGCTCGTGGAGAGACTTTAAAGATTCAGAGAAAGCATTTAATTCCTAGAAAGAAATTTCAACAAAGCTTGGTGCTGTCGACCAGGAGTTATGCAAAAAGCGACATAGAGAAACATCAGATGTAAGTTTTCCAAAGCCATTAAAAGAATGAAAGGAAAGAGTAAAGATATAAGTTAGCAAGTACTAAATACATAACCTTTGTTTTTATCAAATCATGACACCACATAAAATATAAAAAGGTGTAATAATTTACTCTGTTTAATAAAATAAATGAACACTGATAAAATAAAGTAACAAACAGGTTTGTGTTATTGAGATGACTCCAATATTTGTTCCACATCATGCTAAAGTTTTCAGACTATGAGCCATTCACACCTCCCATAAAGAACTGATTATGGAAATAGAATGGTTCTTTTGTATTGCAAAAATGATACTTGACTCTGAACGGCTGCTAATCATTATTCTTTTGTTTATAATATTCTGACCATTGGGGGTCACACCTAGATTGCAAACTGTGACGAGAAGGGCTGGGCCCAGAGCCGTGGGAAAGGAGCAAGGCCGGTGGAGGTAATGAGAATGCGCGACACCTGTGCCACTCACTGGTCTCGAGTCCCACATTCGTCACCCCCCTTCCTTTATCCTTCTGGAGCTCCTCCATGGGACTCGAGACCGGTGTGTGGCGCAGGTGACCCGCTCCTCTCGTCACACCTACACTTCTTCATGTCATCGTTGTTTTGTTTAGGGGATATGCGCGAGCGTCGCAACACGTTTACATTAATCTACACCCCGCCTCCATGAGCGCAGGGGTGTTGGAAAGTTCAGAAACAGTATACTGTTGCTCAGCCTTTTTGAACTTCTTTTTGCACCCAAACGAACAACGAAAACGAACTTTGTGGTTACACTTTATTTCGATAGTCCACTTTAGACATTCTACTAACTATAAGTAACTTTGTAACTACTTCAACTACTTGCCAACTGTAGCGTATCAGACCTGAACCAGACAAATTAAAGATTTGATTGGGAGCATGGTTGAAACATGAAGAGCCGAATTCCACAGAACCGCTCAAGACAACAGGATGTTGTAATTCAATTCCTAGCACCACAAGTCAGAAGCAAGTCCACTAACCAACCAGCTCTTTCACAGAACAGCTTTCAACATTAATACCATTAGAACAATTAATGACAATTTCAAATCGGAAAAGAGATTGTCTTTTTGGGGCAAGTAATCCAGATTGATGGTCAAAGAGATGCACAGTATGACCATCACATGTAAACCCATGATAGTAATTGTGATCACAAGATCTTTGGATTGACTTCCCCCACCTAGAAGAAAAGAACCAGACTGAAATTCCTAAGGGGACCTTTTAACCTCTGGTCTCCACAAAACGTCCTTATGTCAAAGAATGGCACCGAAACTGTCTTTTACAGATGTAGATGCACCAAAACGAACTCAAAAAGACTTATAAACGAATACCAGTCCATTGCTTGACTCCATATCATATATGTAACCCACACATTTGACTATTATGTTTCTAACTGCTTATTGTGTATGTCTTTTTAATAACTACAAAATAGCTTAAGGATTCATATTCATGTTTAGTATGTGTGTGTTTGAATAGTCTTGCTTGAAACATTTCTGACCATCAGTTATTTGTCAAATGTATCATATTCTTGTTATAGGAATCATGTCCAAAATTATACCCCGCAAGAGCGGGAAAATTCGGACCACGTGACTGATAAGATAACATATGATTTATGACACCCCGAGCAAAGACAATATCTAATTGGTCAAGAACACCTTTGAGGTGTGGCCAAAAGGCCAGTTTAAATACTCAGGACACCATCAAATTTTGCTTTTAGCTTTTGCTCTTTAGCTTTTGCTTTAGTTTTAGCTCTTAGCTGCTGCTTTTAGTCATCACTTTTAGCCATGCTTTTCACCAATGCTTTTAGCATTGTATCTCTCTCATTGAGGAACTCAATGCGAAGGTTAATTAAGTGATTGATGATGGTTCATGTCTCTGCAATTTCACGTATTGCTGGAAACTTGGGATTTCACATTTTTGTTCTCTTAAACTCATTCTTTCCTTACTTTTTCTCTTCCTGCAACTTGGGTGAATGTGTGAGTGCGTCTGCTTATGTTATATAATATAAAATATCTCATATATATATAAAAAAAACCCATACAAAATTAAAAAAAAAATTTCCTTTTTTTTTTTCCTAAAAATTAATCCTTAAACTGCCGATCTTGTTACTGTGATAATTAATAGTTTTCACTATACTTTGGATATTAATATCCATAGCAGAGTTGATGTTAGACGGTTCATTCAATGAATCGCTGGCCGTTTCAGTGATCAGCTGTAAAACAGTGATTCTGTCCAAATTCCCTTTAAAATCCCTTTGAGCTAAATTTACCTGTTTCCCTTACACAACTAATTCTCATTAATTTGCAACTACATATCTACTAACTCTCAGAGTAGACTGTTAGGGTAGGTTTAGGGTTAGTGTTAGGGGTAGGTTTAGGGTTAGTACAAGTTGACAATAAGTTGACAAAGAAAGTGTTAAAAGATATTAAGCAAACAGTATTCTAATACTCTACTAACTGCTAGTTGACATGTAGTTGCAATGTTACTTACTGTTAGTAGAATGTCTAAAGTGGACTATCGAAATAAAGTGTTACCAACTTCGTTTGAAGTATACCGGGGCCTTAACTTGGGCCCAGGTCAGGAAGCAGACAGACCGGCTAAACCAACCATTTGCTAGCCGCCTCACCTCACAGAAATCAGTTAATTCTCAACACATAGAGACTCTATAATGAATTATAATTAATTTGTCATTGTCATTAGTATATGTCCCCAAAACCTTCAAACTGACTGTTATTAAGCCTCTAATTAAAAAAAACACAACTTGACCCCAAATTACAGACCGATCTCGAATCTACCTTTTCTGTCCAAGATACTAGAAAAGGTAGTAAAAGGTAATGGTATCTGTGAGGATTTCCAGTCAGGGTTAAGACCGTATCATAGTACTGAGACTGCTCTCATTAGAGTTACAAATGACCCGCTCTTATCATCTGATCATGGTTGTATCTCTCTATTAGTGCTACTCGATCTTAGCGCTGCATTCAACACTATTGACCACAACATTCTTTTGAATAGATTAGAAAACTTTGTTGGCATTAGTGGAAATGCATTAGCATGGTTCAAATCATACTTATCTGACTGCCATCAATCAAAACATACCAATTTGAAAAACTAACATAATGCATAGTTGATAAAAAAAAACTGGGTGACGAGTAATTTCCTACTGATATATGCTATAAGATAGGAACATAACCATGCTAAAAACCTCTGCATGTAATAACCTAGAACACTGGCTAAGACTCAATGTCAATTCTTCATCATCAGTTAGGAACCTAAGTATGCTATTTGATAGCAATATTTCCTTAGAAAGCCACGTTTCTAGCATATGTAAAACTGCATTTTTCCATCACAAAAAATATATCTAAATTACAACTTATGCACTCAATGTCAAATGCAGTAACATTAATTAATGCATTCATGACCTCAAGGTTAGATAAAGGTTATTGTAATGCTTTATTGGGTTCTGCACACTTAATTTACAAACTCCAGCTGGTCCAAAATACAGCAGCTAGAGTTCTTACTAGAACCAGGAAGTATGACCATATTAGCCCGGTTCTGTCAACACTGCACTGGCTCCATATTAAACATCATATATATTTAAAAAAATGCCACCCCTTGTACTTTTGGTTATCCATATAGGCCTATTTGTATAAAACTTTTGTTTTTCACACTACACGCTGGAAAATCCTCTTGCAGGAGATAATTCCCTTCCTAAATTATCAAATTAGCTATATTTTTTTAAAATATTTAAATATTAATAATTTAAATATTATCTGGAAATATTTATTTCATATTAAGTTATTTTTTTCTACCCACTTGCATAAAATAAAACATTAAATTCAGATTTATCTGTAAAACACTTTTCAAAATGAATATAATTCCAAAACAACTATATATAAAACTGTAATGCGGTCAACAGACCTGGAACAACCTGAAAGTCATGCTCTAGACAACTATCTGTCAACCAATTTTAGAGTGTACTGTATTAATATTACTAAATTACTATATAAATTAAACTTTTTTTATTATTATTATTTTATTTTATTTTTTTTATTTATTTTTTGGTGGGGTGGGGGATTGGAGGTTGGAGGGCGACTGGGTAATTGTAAACCACTTTTTTCTTTAGGACTACACCACTGATTAGCATGACTATGTTAAAAATGGCCAATAATTAGGCATTGTCCACAAAACCACTCCACACACCTGTGCTGCATTTGCTGTGCAGACGCTTTTGACAAACGCAAATAGAGCTGCTTGTGTCATCATTTCCATCCAATAAAGAGAACACTATGAGAAATTATTTTAGGGCAAAATCGCAGTCAGCCAAATGTTGTTGTAAATATCCTGCACTATAACACACTTTTTTATTTATTTATTTATTTTTTATTTTTTTAATTCCTGCCCAAAAAAAACCTCAAAATAAAAAACTTAACCAAAAATATCAATACATCAAATATTATTGTTTATTTTTAGTTGGTTTCCTAGGCTCAGATAAAATATTTTATTTTCTCAGATGTTGCTCTTTCATAGGTTCTGCAGTTCAGGAAGTTCTCTGTTGTTTTAAGTATCAATATCTGAGATGTTATTCTTGAAATTCTTCAGCAAAATTCATCAAAGAAATGAGAGACTAATAAACATACAGAAAAAAAAAGAAAGAGCTATACGATTAATTCAGATAACATAGCTCAGATAATTTGGTATTGGAAGTGGGAAATAAGGGATACACTTTGCCTCTTAATATTAAATGCAACATAAAGCATTCTTTTAATGGACATGTGTCTTAATGAATATAGTTGTTTTCTATGAGATTATAGTATCCCATGCGTATAATACAACAAATTTGAGTACAGACTGACATAATGGAACTTGTATTGATTTTAGGCACTACTGCCATCTAGTGATAAACAGGATATGTTACCCAGTTGCACATGTGAAGTAAGAGTAAATCAAATAAATCAAGCATGATGTTATTTGAATTCAGAATTCAGGGGTTGTTTAACATAGCATGAACATGTGAATAATATTTTTTAAATTATTTTTTAAAAATCTATTAATTATTTGGTACATTTCTATAGATATAGATTCTATACAACAGGTAAACCTTTTTTTTTTACTGTATAAGTAATTTATTTAAATATCCATTATGTTATATTAATGAATTAGTGTATTAATAAAAATAAAAAAATAAAAAAACCTTATGAAAGATTATGATCATTATGAAAAACATTATTAGGTTTACAGACTTATGCCATGCTTTCATTACATTTATTACATATTTTCAGTCTTAATAGCCATTCAAAACACAGGAAGAATAAGAATGTGAACATTTGTTTTAATCACCAAAATACAACAGATGATTTTCTTTCAGCTGAGTACATTTATAGTTTTGAGCAGGTTTAACTGTGTTCTTATTCAGAAAACACAAGCACATAATATACAGCCAACTCAAGCCATCACAATGTGATCTCAAATAACACACATTTATACACAGCAATTTTTATTATCATAAACATTAAGGATTTCAAGACGATATAAAAACTGATTATGAGCCTGGAAAATGCATCCTAATACTAGTGGGTGAACACAAAGGAAAAGGTGAAGAGAAAAGGAAAATGAAGGAGGGGGGGCCAAATACCTTTTGTTCCTGATGAAATATAAAGCACTCTCGAGGGAAGCTGCATGCCAATTATGTTCAAATGGATATAAGCCATTTCACTGTTCTATCATTTGTACATTTAGACAAGAAAACGTCTCACTTATGTTTGAAACCTCGTTTTCCTGAAAAGAGAACAAGACACTGCATTGTTTTAATAGCACTATGGGCATCTAAAATGCTTGTGAATCACTTCAATCCCATTGGTCCAGTGTCACCCCATTACAGCAGATTGATTATGCTTGATGTGCAGTTGTTTCAAAACCTGAACCCTGCTGAAAAAGATGAGAAGTAAGTTTGAACCTTGGACACTTTGGATGATTTTTGGAATTCCAAAGACAGATATAAATTGGGTTAACACATTCACAATAGAACACTGTGTAATACTGTACAATGCTGCAGGAAAAAGCATGTTCAAACAGCAGAGTGAACAATTGCTACCTGACTTTGAATGAACACAATTGACAATAAGATGCTCAAAAGGAAAACCACATGCTTCAACACTTTACAAAGCTTCATATGGATTACCCTATGGATTACTACTAGAGCTTACTAGATCATAAGTCATAAGCATACGCTGATGAACTGATTAATCATGTGCAAATCCAATCATCAAATGTTGAAACTTAACAGGAACCACCACCTGGAAGACAGGATCCACATCTGAGTGAGGAAAGCAATTTCTCAGTAACACTCCATCACTAACGAAATATCCATAAGCAAGATTAGCTACTTCTGCGGGAGTGACAGCATTCTGGAAGAGCTATCCAAAGAGAAATCACAAAGCTGACAAATCAGGCACAAATTAGTACAAACTTTATTATTAGACTGAATCTCCTTCTGATTACTCAGTTCATCCTTATTTCATTGTTTCATTGCATTACTCACTACAATGCCATATTTTAACCTAATAAACTCTGTTCTGTTTCATTTTTATTATTAGTGGTAACTGTCAGCCCATACACACTCACCTACTAGTCTATTACCTAAAATAATATGAACCCCCTCAAATGGCAAGGCTGGTCATACTCCCACTACAACCTCACCTTGAATAAATTCAAACTGAAGCCTTACCTCATGAAGAGGCACAGGCAGAGTATTCAGTCCTATTTCCCAAATTAACATTCTCACCAGTATGTTACTGCGAGGAAAATGGTAGAATTGACTCCAAAATAAATAAATCTATTGCTTCAGTATTGCGCAAGATTTTAACAGGGACTTCTCCCTTCTCACCTACCAAAGATATACAACCTTTTTAATAAGGTGAGTATTTAAATAAGTTTTTTTTTAACCATTTCTCTCCCTTCAGACAGGACTGGGGCCACAGGACCAGCAGACTTAACAGGTGAGTGTATTACAGTTCATTTGGACTTATTTATAAGGACAGGACAATCCAGTTTCAATGTCCTTTCTCATGGCAGTAATTTCATGTCTTACTCAAGTAAAATTTTCACCATCAAATGACTTTAATCTTCCAGTATTAAACCTTCCAAATCTTCTTAATGTCTAATGCTGTACATCAGTGATTAAAGTTTCTTCTCAAATTTCTGTCAAATCCTAAATTAGTTTGCACCACTTCTTTTTTCTGCATTTTTTCCCCTGCTGTCTCATTAATTATCTCATTAGTTCCTATATGTATATATTGTCAATGTCATTGTCTAGTGACTCTGCATCTATGAAAGGATTTGTTTTGTTTTGTTTGTTTTTTTGCTTGTCTTTTATGTGTGGATCTATATGTGTGAATATTATTTAAGACCATTTTGAATATTCTTCATTGCCTCAGCACCGCCACATGATCACAGTCATCCAGGAAGGCACCTTGAGGGAGCTTTGTCGCATTTTTGGAGTGGATGCTGGTTTCCTGTGGATTATCATTCACCGTAGAGGACACTGCCAGCCCCTCTCCCAATCCAGTGCTCAGCCAGGACCACCCAGCCTACAAAGATAGACAGGCTGAGCCCACCGCAGGCAGCAATAAGCACTCCACTGTGGCGTTAGAGCCTGCACCTCTGAAAGCGAACGAGGATCACATTGCCTCAGAGTCTGAGCAGCAAGCACCTGACCAGGTGTGTAAGCCGGCACGTCATCAATTGCAGAGGGAGTGTTTGTGGAATTCAATTCTTTGAAAGTGAGCCCTGCCTACCCTCCCACTCTTGAGAGTTGGATGAGTTGTTGGATGATGCACTGTTAAGCTTTGTGTTAGGGGAGGATATTATTCTGCTTACTTTTGCCTGAACCAGTAGGCCGTATACCTGCCTCGTTAGCCCCGTACAGCCTCCCTCTCCCACCACCTCTTTGGTTCTCCAGTCTCTACACCAGTCCTCAGCCATCTGGGCCATCCAGTAATCACTGTCTCCCACCAGTCCTTCAGTACCACATCTGCCTCTTCTCAGTAGCATGGCACCATCTGGGACCTGCTGGGAGCCTTCTCCTCCTAGGCATAAGGAGCCCAAGACTCTACCTCCAGCCACGGTATATTACAATCTACCTCGACCCATCTCCCTGGCTCCTGCACTCCTTTACCCTCGACCTCAGCATGGACCATCGGCCATTCGGCCTCGGCTGACTCCCTTGGTACATTGGCTCCACCTGCGTCATGGACTTTTGGGACATACACTGCTCTTCAACCCTTCACCCCTTTGGCTTCAGCTAGCTCCGCCCTCCCTCAGGTTCCACCACTGCTCTCAGTTGCCCCAGAATAACTTCTGGCCTCCAGATTCCCACTTCGAAGTCGTGACCACCAGGATCTTCACCATCTTTCCACCACCTCAGCTATTCAGCTGCGTGTGGGCTCTATCCATGTCATCCTTTCCTCAGATCATCCCTTTGATACGTCCCTATGGACCTATTTTTTATCAGCACTCCTCTATGGCTCTTTACTCCAGCTATGCCACCATGGGGCATATCCCTGGCTGTGGCCTGAATAACCATCAGGAATCCCCTGTTTAAGGTCATCCACTGGATCACTCCACCTTCATCATCACCCTGAACAGTGTTGTCTCCTTCAGCTCACCCGTCCACCTCCAAAGCCACCTCCTGCCAGTTTATGCCATCACTTCGCCAGCTCCTTTCATCATCCCTTAGCCACCCCCTCATCTCCCTCACTTCTTCCTATTTATGACATGAAAGTGAAGTAAAAGTGAAAGTCGTGACATTTGTCAAGTATGGTAATCCATACTCAGAACTGGTGCTCTGCATTCAACCCATCCAAGTGCACACACACAGCAGTGAGAATGAGGTCACACCTTCTTGAGAGGGGGGAAACTGAGTTATGATTAGTGTTGGTCTTGTTTTCATTGTTTTGGTTATCTCTTCCTTGTTTGCAGTTTGAACTAGTTTCCCAGTGTGCATGATGCTCGAGACAAAAAAACTAAAATAAAAAAAGCGTACCGAGCCATTGAAGAGACACCGTTTCTCAAGTGCTTTCCGTGAGTGCGATTCAAGTAAATACAGAGAAAGGCATTTAATTAATTCATAACTCATCTCCTCCCTCCAACACAGTTTTGCAAAGGGCCCCCAGAAGTCTACGATAAGCTCTGGTTACATGGATACTTAAGCATACATTATAGAACTGCCCGCCACATTGTTGGAGGTGAGCTTCCCTCCCTCCAGGATATCTACACCCGGCGGTGTATAAGGAAATCCCGGAGGATCATCAGTGACTCCAGCCACCCATCCCACATACTTCTCTCTCTGCTGCCCTCAGGAAGACGTCTCTGCAGCATCCGATCATGCACAAGCCGACTGAGGGATAGCTTTTTCCCCCAGGCTATCAGACTAATGAACAGTCAGAACTAATACACCCTACAGCACACTCCCACAATATGGTATGCCACACACTGCAATTTAACTCCAACACAGTTCAATACTGGACTATACGTACACACTGCACTTAATACCATAATCTATCTGCTACCACTGGACACCATCCACTGCACATCCATGACATTTTGCGTATACAGTTCATGTATAATCTGTTGCACCCTTGCATATTTTATGTGTATATACAGTATGTCTACATAATATAGAATGTGTACATACTGTGTATAATGTGTATTGCTAACTGTATGTATATACTGCGTATAATGAGTATTGTTAACTGTATGTACATACTGTGTATAATATGTACAGTCATGGCCAGAAGTTTTGGCTACAACATGAATTTTGTGTTTTGCAAAGTTTGCAGCTTAAGCTGTTTCTAGATTATTGTGTGAGTTATCAGATGCATTTTAAATAATTGCTAAAACCTTAATTGGCCAAAAAATTAACTTTTCACAAAAATAAAATAAAAATAAAATTTCACTGTTTTTTGATCCTGACACAAAATAACAAGCTAACATTAATTGACTAATCATATCAGCAGCAAATGTGAAAGTGTGAATGAGTACTACTCAGGTAAAATCACCATCATACTTAATAGATTGTAAGAGCAGACTGATTGCTATAAAAGGAGGGAAGAAGCGCTTCCAATCATTGTGTTCTTGTTAACAATGGTTACCTCCAAAGAAACACGTGCAGCCATCAAAATGGCCTCACATGCAAGGAAATTGCTGCAAAGAATATTGCACCTGAAAAAAACATTTACTGGATCACCAACAACTTCAAGGAGAGAGGTTCGACTGCAGTGAAGAAGTCTTCAGGATGTCCCAGAGTGTCAAGCGAGCGCAAGGACCATCTCCTCCTGAGGAGTCAGCTACGGAATCGTGTCACCAGCAGTACAGAGCTTGCTCAGGAATGGCAGCAGGTCAGTGTGAGAGCATCTGCTCGCACAGTGAGGCCAAGACTTTTGGTCAATGGCCTGGTCTCAAGAAGGGCAGCAAAAAAGCCACTTCTCTCCAAGAGAAACATCAAGGACAGACTGAAATTCTGCAGGAAGTACAAGGATTGGACTCTGATGAAGCTCCTTTCCGACTGTTTGGGACATCTGAAAAATAGATCGTTCAGGGAAGAAAAGGTGAACGCTACCATGAATCCTGTGTTGTGTCAACAGTGAAGCATCATGAGACCATCCATGCATTGAGTTGCTTTTCAACCAAGGGAGTGGGCTCTCTCATAATTCAGCCCAAAAACACTGCCATGAATAAAGAATGGTATCAAAATGTCCTGCAAGAGTGACGTCACAAGCAAGAGTGTTAAAAAAAGTGGCTCAAAGATCATTACATTGAAATTTTGGGTCCGTAGCCAGGAAACTCACCAGATCTCAATCCCATAAAGGACCTGTGGTCAGTCCGCAAAAGGCGATTGCACAAGCAGAACCCCATAAATTGTGATGAACAGGCAAGAATGGTTAGCCATCAGTCAGGATTTGGCCCAGAAGCTAATATCCAGCATGCCAGAGCGAACTGCAGAGGTTATGAAAAACAAGGGTCCACACTGTATTGATGCATTATATATATTTTTTGCCAATAAAAGCCTTTAAAACTTATGATATGCTTATCTTTTTTTTTTCAGTATACTATAGAAACGTAGAAAAATAATCTACAAATACTGAAGCAGCAGTTTGCAAAACACAAAATTTATGTCACTGACAAAAATTTTGGCCATGACTGTATTGCTAACTGTAAATATGTCTATAAGTACACTATGTGTACTGAGTATATGTATGTGTATATTGCACATTGTCATCTGTATGTTTATATGTAAATTGTTTCTGCACTGTCTAGAGCACGCTCCCAAGAATTTCACTCACCAAGGCATATGTGCTGTTGTGATGTGACAATAAAAGTGATTTGATTTGATTACTTGCATTTATTGTATTTAAGATACTGGGTTGTGACAAGAGTTGTCATGCAAGATTGTTTACAACTTTACAATCTGTAAACATGTATAATGCAAAAATTAAAAAAAAAAACAGTAGTATATTTAAGATTGATACCCGGTGCAGTGCCTTGCCCCGTAAGACTCGTATTTACGAGCTTAATCCTGAATGTTAAACATCATTATACAGAACATGGAAAAAACTCTTCCCATAGGGGTGGGAAGATCATTCCACCAGCCAGGAATGGTGAATGAGAATGTTCTGGAAAGTGATTTTGAGCCTCTCTGTGATGGTACCACGAGGCGTCGCTCACTTGCGGATCTCAGACTTCTGGAGGGGATGTAGATTCGTAGTAGTGAGTGGAAGTAGGCGGGTGCTGAGCCTGTGGCTGTTCTATATGCAAGCATCAATGTCTTGAACTTGATGCTAGCCGCAACCGGTAGCCAGTGCAAGGAGATAAAGAGAGGTATAAAATGGGCTCTTTTGGGCTCATTGAAGACCAGCTGGATGGGGAAATCATTCTATAGAGTTGGAGTGGCAGGGAAGACAAGATGCTCAGTCTTTGGCAGGTTGAGCTGTAGGTGATATTCTTTATTCCATGCCGAGATGTCCGCCAGGCAGCCTGAGATCCGTGCAGCTACTGTTGGATCATCTGGTTGAAATGAAAGATAGAGCTGTGTATCAACAGCATAGCAATGGTAGGAGAAGCCATGTGCCTCTATGATGGGACACAGTAATGTTGTGTATATGGAGAAGAGGAGGGGTCCAAGAACTGTTCCCTGAGGAACCCCAGTGACAAGTTGATGTGCTTTGGATACCTCCCCTCCCCAAACCACCCTGAAAGACCTACCAGTGAGATAGGATTCAAACCAGCGAAGTGGAATCCCTGTGATGCCCAGTGAAGAGAGTGCAGACAGGAGGATCTGATGATTGACAGTGTCAAAAGCAGCAGACAGATCCAGCAGAATAAGAACTGATGATTTGAAATCAGCTTTTGCAATCCGCAGGGCTTCCGTGACTGACAGTAACGCAGTCTCAGTTGAATGGCCACTCCTGAAACCAGACTGGTTAGCATCCAGTTTGAGAGAAACAATGATATCTTGTTGAAAACAACTCTTTCAAGGGTTTTCACTATAAACGGAAGGCGAGAGACAGGTCTGGGTTAAGGGACTGGGTGTGGGGTTACCTGAGCCTGCTTGAATGCAGTGGGGAAGGTGCCTGTGAGGAGAGACGTGTTGATAATGTTTGTGAGTGCTGGTAAAAGTTTAGGAGAGATTGCTTGGAGGAGGTGTGAGGGGACTGGGTCTAGAGGGGATGTTGTAGGGTGGCTGGAGAGGAGAAGTTTTGATACTTCTGCCTCAGTGAGGGGACAGAAGGAGAAGATGGGAGTGTTAGCGGTGGGTGTGGTTGGTTCGAGGTCCTGTGTGTGTTGGGCTGAAAATAGATTACTGATTGTTCTGGTTTTGTCTGTGAAGAATGTGGCGAAATCATCGGCTGTTGGCTGTCGGCTGTGGTGAAGGGGGACAGAGGAGAGAATTAAATGTTTTGAAGAGATTACGTGTGTCTGGGGCGCTATTGATCTTGTTGTAGAAGTATGAAGATTTGGCAGTATGGACTGCAGCAAGTCAAGTCACCTTTATTTATATAGTGCTTTAAACAAAACAGATTGTGTCAAAGCAACTGAACAACATAAATTAGGAAAACAGTGTGTCAATAATGTAAAATGACAGTTAAAGGCAGTTTATCATTGAATTCAGTGATGTCATCATGCAGCTTAGTCCAGTTTAAACAGTATCTGTGCAATCATTTGCAATCAAGTCAACGATATCGCTGTAAATGAAGTGTCCCCAACTAAGCAAGCCAGAGGCAACAGCGGCAAGGAACCAAAACTCGGCGACAGAATTGAGAAAAAACCTAGGGAGAAACCAGGCTCAGTCGGTGGGCCAGTTCTCCTCTGGCCAGAGGAAACCAGCTGTTCAATTCCAGGCTGCAGCAAATTCAGATTGTGCACAGGACTCAAGTTGTTCCTGTGGTCTTGTCCCGGTGGTCGTCTGAGACAAGGTCTTTACAGGGGATCTGTATCTGGGGCTCATCTAGTTGTCCTGGTCTCCGCTGATATTCAGGGCTGTAGAAGTCCTTTCTAGGTGCTGATATATGCATAAAACACAAATTTCTTTCTTGGCAAGTTGCGATGGCTGGTGTTGTTCATTGGTCAGGCATCGACCAATAAAATGTCTTTATTCGCACCATAGCCCCGCCCCCGGCTCTGCTCTCTCACATCTGCATATACAAGTGCACAAGTGAGTTTTGCAACAGGAATACCGCAAAAGGAGTAGCAAAAGTCAAAGCGCTAGGATTTGAACTTGTACTGCCAGATCTGAGAGGTTGTAAGTGCCGACTTGACATTGTGCAGCGAAATTGAACTTAAGTGTAAAAGTAAATATGTCGTAAACATTTGTGTATGTAATTCAAAACAGGGGTGTTATGATTATTGTCTGTGTGTGCAAATTGAAAGATTCAGAGAGCTGTGAGTGTTAAATTTCAACTTACAAATACGAATGTTAATATGAGTTCTCACATTCAGATCAACAAGCTCTTGAGTTTTGCTTCTGTTTTACCTTCATACCTATTCGCTTTACCAATGCTAATGCCAGAGCAGAGCAATCTTCAGCGACAGTGACCGAATGTTGGTAGACTGTAGAGGTTCAAAAGGGGGGCCATTTAGGGCCCTCAGCACAGTGGGCAGATCCCATGAAGGGAAAGTTTGGGGGGCGAGGCGGATTCAGCTCTGATGGCCAGGGCTGTTATACAGGCCTGATTCACCCTGATATGCAGGCATCAGTGACGCCAGGCATGGGATGGAACCTGTGGTTTCAGCCAGCGCTGAAACTTTACTAAAACTAATCATACCAACCTGTAGTGCTGGCGATTTCTACAGCTCCTTTTGCCAGCAGATTCATCACCTCTGAGTGCAGGATGTGAGAGTCCTTGCTTTGCACTAAGGTGGGGAACACGTCGCTGAAGCTCTTTGAGCGAAATGAAGTTAATATCCTCATTTTATTATCCCCATCACCCATATCAACACTTTGGGGATGACCTGCCTGGCCTCTGCCCGTGTGGCGAGGGGTTGGAGTAACTCGAGTAACTGGCTGCAGAATACTCTGAGAAATGTAGGAGGAAATTTGCTCTCTTTTTGAAAATGTTTTTGTTTTATTTTTCCTGCTATAACAGCAGCTGATTGCTTGGGTGTTTTAATGTTGCATGTTGTTTGCAATAAACACATTTCCCTCTGTGCCCAGGATTGAATGGGGGGCTAGGAGGTCCAAGAGAGGCTTCTTGGGAGGTGGTCCGGCCATAGCAAGACTTGGCCCCATCCTTCTCCTGTCCCGCAGGTCAGCAAGATGCCTGAGGCGCCGGGTCCAATCTTGGGTTGGGGTTCCTGGCGCTTAGGAAGGGGGTAGCGTCTGGCCGAGCGGGAGCACCCTCGCGTCTGCTGAGCCTTAGCAAGCCAAATGGTGGGGGTGGCAGGTACTGGCTTCGTGGGATGCTGAGTCAGCGTAGACTAGAGGTAGCAGCGGAGCTAGAGCACTTTGGCAGGAAATGTTGCATAGATTTGGACAATTTCTGTGCCTCTGTGAATCCTTTGACAGCTAGTCCGAAGAGGCCCTTGAGGGAGATTGGAGCATCAAGGAAGGGGACCTTATCCAGGTCCTTGATTTCCGTTTGCATCAGCCATAAGTTGCTCTCGAGCACCACAAGACTAGCCATCGACCTTCCGGTCGCCTACGCAGTGGTCTTGGTGTCAAGCAGAGCCAGATCAGTTGCACTCCTCAGCTTCATGAGGTTAGGCAGAGTAGGAAGCACACCATGATCTGGCGAGCTCGTCGTGGACCTCCGGCATGAATGTAGAGGAACGCTGCTGACAGGGCCCCGGCAGGAACCATTCATCCAGGTGGCTGCGAGAGGAAGCTGTCATCAGGCAGCTCGTCCTCACTTTCCCCAAACAAGACCAAATCTCTCGCGCAGGCATAGGGACTCATTCTCTGCGAGCCTCTCCAAGACACAACACATGGGATCTGGGCTGAGGTGAGCTTGCTCGCATCCAGATGCTTGAGTCCTCTGCCCCGCTGTATTTTACTCACAGTTCCTTGGGAGGAAGAAAACGGGAGGGTGCGAGGGGCTCTCTGAAAAGAAAGCAATCCACGAGCATAGAGAGGCAAGACTGAAGTTCTCGCAGTGAGGAAAATCAGTTCCCATGAGCGCAGCTTCCATGTGGAGTTTCCCCAAGCAGGAAACGCACCCCCTGTGTAGCCATCATCAGCATGCAGGGGAGACCCGCACAAACTGCAGTAATGGTGCGGCACTTGCAACAGCTCTGCTGCCTAGCCATTGGTTTGCTTTTTATACACTGGGAACCAATGGCCGTGCACTGCGTAATTGAAAAAGGCTTCAGTTCAGGAGAAAAAAAGGCTTTTTCCAATAGCGTCTTAGCAGATGCAGTACGAGTGTAGTATCGACAGAGAACTGAAATTTCCTGGAAGTAATAAGATAAACCTTATTCTAGATTCAGTCAAATAATTTGAGATATTATCTGTTATTAACTGACAGCAGCTATATAAAATCTAATGTAAAGTAGATAACCATATACTGTCAATATACACTAATGCCAAGTGTATCTGGAAAGAGGTTTGGAAAGAGTGATAATTATGTTCCGCCTCATGTACTGAGTCTAAGCAGTGACGTCTTCCACTTGGTGATCTGGGGCCTCATTTATAAAACTTTACTTAGAATTCATCCTAAAAGTGTACGTACGCATGAAAGCTAGATTCTGCGTACGCACAAAAGTTTTCAAATTTATAAAACCATTCGTACGCCAGAAACTGCGCAAAAATCCTTTTATAAATCCCAGTCAGAGAAAGATTGTGCGTAAGTGCATTTCCATCTCCTCCTCGAAATCACCAAATATGGAGTTTGCAATGCCTGGTTTTACCCATCCATGTGACACCATGTTTAACACCATCAAAGATACAAGACATTAAGGAAATATGAGATACAGGCTATAAATGCCATTTGTGCCATATATTAATTTTTATTTCTAAAAATCATCCAATATCCTTGTTATGTTTTAGAATAAATATATTTTAAGATAAAAACAAAAATAAAAACTATTTAAAATAGTTATCAGATAAATATTTTAGAATAGAGATGATCTCATTCTTTAACACTGGCCAAATAGTAGCCTATTTCAATTGTTTTAAAAAATTCAAGTCAAAATTTATGCAGTTTTGCTGATATGGTGAATATCTTTTAGCTATTTTACATGTAAACAGATAGGCCTATTTATTGCTGTGTAAAATTGTCTGACTCGGCACGACAAGTATTTTAAAAAGGAAACATAGCCTTCAAAAGTTGTAGCCTTCAAATACAGCAATACTTTTCATATGTTGTAGAGAGGACTTCACATGACATCAGCTCCTCTGTGCAGCTGTGGTTGTACAGTAAGATATTATCATGGGACCTATTCGAACTTGATAATGGCCTGTTTGACCACTGAATCCAGCAGTGTCCACCATAATATCGAAGTAAGTGCGTATCATTGATCATTAACCCAGACAGCAAGCAGTTTCGGCCCAGATCCGGCCCACATGAAATCCATGCGGGCCAGATGCGGGCCGGATCTGGGCCAACACTATGTTGCTGTCTGGGATTGTTCTTGCTAAAAAATATTTTCTCATAACATGAGATCTGCAGTTCAGTTTAAAGATTAATTATTGTGCACCTATTGTACTCTTCACTGTCAATAAAAGAGGAAACATGGTCAAGTGCATCCACTACAAATATGTCTAAATTCAAATAATTTTGGTTTGAGTAATGACTTTGTGTAATTAAAACATAAAACATAAAAAGCTAGATTTTGCATACGCACAAAAGTTTTCAGATTTATAAAACCATGCGTACGCCAGAACTTGAGCAAAAATCCCTTTATAAATTCTCAGTCAAGGAAAGATGTGCGTATGTGCATCTCCACCCTGACTCCTCCCTGAAATCACCATATATGGAGCTTACAACACCTAGTTTTACTATGCATTCATCTGCATATCATTTCCATGCATATTCCCATCCATGTGACACCATATTTAACACCGTTAAAGGTACAAGACATCAAGGAAATATGAGATACGGAGTATAAATGCCATTTGTGCCATACATTCTTGTTATGTTTTAGCATAAATATATCAAAATCCATAAAAACAAAACTACTTACAATAGTTCTCAGATTAATATTTTAGAATAGAGTTGATCTCATTCTTTTCCACTGGCCAAATAGTATTTCAGTTGTTTTAAACAATTCAAATCAAATTTAATTTATGCAGTTTTGCTGATAAGGTAAACATCTTTTAGCTATTTTTAGTGTATATTTATTTCAGTGTAAATAGAATTGTCTGACTCACGTCACTGACAAAGTAGTCTATTTTAAAATGAAAACATGCAAATTACCATTTTCGTCAAGTTGTATCCTAAAAATACAGTGGTATTTTTCATAATGTTGTGGAGATGCCTTCACACAGCATCAACACCTCCGTGCAGCTTTTGCTGTACAGTAAGATATTATCACTGGAACTATTCAAACCGGACGATATAGATTAATTATTGTGCACCTATAGCACTCCTCGCTGTCATTAAAACAGAACTCCACAGAAAAAGTGATCAAGCGCATCCACTAAACATGCCTAAATTCGTATAATTTTTAACTTCTGCGTAATTACTTTATGTAATTGATTATCTCCATTAATGAGAGTGTAATATTTAATGCAAATGTGTATATCGAAATGAAAACTTTTTAAAATCGTTGTTTTCTTACTTTTCTCACTCCAGGAAAAAGAATGCGTATGCATGGTCTAGAATGTCAGTACTTTGCGTACATATTTACGGCAAGTTTATTTTTTTATAAATCCTGATGTGTCCGTGGAAAATTGTATACTGCACCCATTTACCAAGAAATTTTGGATCACTTCATGCTTCCTCTTGCTGACCAGCTTTTTGAAGATGCTGATTTCATTTTCCAGTAGGATTTGGCACCTGCCCACACTGCCAAAAGCACCAAACGTTGGTTAAATAGAGAATCTGAAATGACTGGCCAGCAAAGAAACCTCACATACAGACCCACAAACTGATCACCCTCTGAACCCCATAATTAGCAATCTGAAAAATTTGAAAAACAAGAGGCCAAAAAATGCAGATGAGCTGAAAATATTTTTGTGGTCAAAGAAAATTGGGGGGGCTTCCATACCACTTCAGCAGTGCCACAAACTGATCACCTCTTAATGCCACGCCGAATTGAGGCAGTAATTAAAGCAAAAGGAGCCCCTACCAAGTATTGAGTACATGTACAGTAAATGAAAAATACGGCCAACAATTCACTAAAAAAATTATTAAATTATTCTAATTAATGTATACAATGAATTCACAAGTATTCTAAAAATTTGAGACAAAAAATTGGTGGGTCCATCACAAATAAAAAAAAAAACCATCACAATTAAAAGAATCAAAGACTTAAACTACTTCAGTCTGTGTGCATTGAATTTATTTAATACACGAGTTTCACAATTCACAATTGAATTACTGAAATAAATGAACTTTTCCACGACGTTCTAATTTATTGAGATGCACCTGTATCTTATAAATGACAAACTCAGTAGGTAAAGGCTCGATGTTATACAGATGGGGCTTTAGATGGAACAGAATTTACTACACAGAGCCATAGTTCATTGACAAGCTATGCAAACAGCTTTCATAATCTCCGAACGATTTCATAATTTTGCAATTAAATCGGTCTGCGATCATAAAAACGGATCTGTGTAGCTTGTCAGTGAACTACGGCTTCATTGTTAGTTCTGGCCACAGCAGTATCCCTTCTAGCCACAACCCTGGAACGACGTGCATTACCTTTCTTCTGCGGGGCATATAAGGAATTTCAGTGTGCCCTCTGGCCTTTGGATAGAGATTTACTACTGATCACTGAACCGTGCTTCACTGAAAGATACACATGACAATCGCATTTAATTAATCGTGCAGCCCTACTTAGCACACTTCATGGTCTTGAAGAGAACATTTTAATCTTTCCTGAGAGGAAGGGATATGCAAGTTGGCGCCTTTCAGATCCAATGTTTTGATTGGCCGTTGCTGTCGGAGGTGTCCATGGTATTGCCCCCCTCTAGCATGAGGCCTATTTGCATAGCTTAAAGTCCACGTTTTAGAACAATGTCTTTAAGGTTCTCCCTATGCATAATTAATATTGCAAACAAATTCCAGATTGACTTACATATTGGGCTGAAAATATAAAGATCAAATATCAGTAGATACTACGGAACATTGACCCATGCATTCATATATACATTATTTACAGGGGTGCACATAAGTGGTCCGCAGGTCCGCATGCGCAAACAAAATAAGAAATGTGCTGTGTAAATTAGTTGAAAGCACGCTTTTGCGTTGACAGCTGTTAATGGACAATTACCATTTTATATCGGCAAACTGTACTGTATAAGATTTCTATTCAAACTGAAAGCATAAATCTAGGCTAACGTTTTCAAAGCACAAAACTGTGACATTTCATTCACTGACACTCTACAATCAGCAAAGCTAAACCCGGAAGCGCATATGCTTACTTTCCGGGAAAATAAAAGCATGCTGATTTTAAGTTTGAAAATAAAAAAATTAAATAATTCAAATTAAAAATAATAATTAAGGTTCAAATTAAAATAATAATAATAATAATAATAATAATAATAATAATAATAATAATAATAATATCAGCGGAAAAAGAAAAGAAATAAAACAGTAAACAGCCAAAGGACGTAACTTAGAATGGGAGATCATCGGTTTGTGAAAGGGAAGAGAAAAGCCTCAGATGAAGTCACACAGACCCAGGCAGGTGCTGGTCATTCAAAAGCTAAAAGCAGAAAATATGATGAGTCATATCTTGCTCTTGGCTTCACTCACCATGTCTATACCGGATGCTACAGTTGTCGCATTGTGCCGCAACAGCTCTACACTGGACGCGAGAAAGCAACCATTGCAAATCATTTAAACTTTGTGTCAGTATGTCTTTAATAGAACAAGGCATCAGTTTAATGTCGGGTTTTGTCACGTCGCGTCGTGCTGTGCCGGATCCATTGTAGACAGGGTCACTGATTATAATGGGTTCACCTGTATTTTGCTGCTTGCGTCTGGTGTAGACACAGTGTTTAATGCCGTTGGTGAGGAGGAAAGCCTGTGTGTGTCCCATGCCTTAGCGGACAGCACGAAACCCACAAAAAAATAAAATAATAAATACATAAAAATAAAAGAGAATAATAATAATATAAGAATGAGACTTTGGTTGCCATCTTGCTGATGTTCTCAAAAGTACCCATGCTAGCGGTGCTTGCAGTTCCAGTCCCGCTGTTGCTGAGGCACAGCTGCGACTGAGATTGTGGGGATCACAGATGGATCTAGTAGAGGGGTTAGAGATAGAGAATGAACGCATTCGATTTAGCCCTTTCTCTGCCTTCACCCGTTGGATCTAGTCCTCTCTGTCCGGGTTCGGAAGCCTGCACTGCAGTTTCTTCACCCTCGTGAGAGCATAATGCTCCACCTATCTGGCTCTAAAGTTGGGTGGTGGGTAAGGCTTACATGATAAATCCAAAGGGCATGCTTCAAAGATATCAATATTGAGTTAAATACTGAGCAGCTCTGGCTCCTCTGAGACTCCAGGATATTTGCATATTGAACTATATTGACAACTGGTTGATATTAGCTCAGTCGGAACAGTTGGTGGTTCTGAATCGAGATGTCAGATGAAGTTAATAAAGTTTAACTGTTTGGTTAAGATAAGTTTGTATTTAGGCTGTGTAAAGCCTTCTACACACTGCACAATTTTAACAATCCTATAAAGCCTGAAACACACTGCATGATTTTCGGCTGTTCCACGCATCATGGCGATTTCTGTGATTGTGGCTCCTAATCAGTGGTCCTATGCCGTACAGTGAGACAGACTCAAAGATGGCCGTTATCACAGTCTTGCGACCAAAGATAGCCTATGATAATTTTCTGACAATGTCAGAAATTCAGCATGATCAACACAGTGTGTTTGCTGCTATGACCCACGTTTACTGACTAGCCAATAAAAAGGCAACGTGAAATCATTGTGACATGGCGCTAAAACATAAAACTCTTTAACTCAATTCTTATTGCTTCCTCTTTCGCGCTTCCACTTTTTTCAGCACACATAAAATCTACAACTGCCAAAGTCTGATTCATCATGCTCTTTTTGTTTACCTATCGCATGCTGACAACGTTTTATTCTTCTATAGAAACGTGCGTTGTAGAGTAAGAGTCAATATGTCATCATCATAAAGTCTACATGCATGTCATACCCAAGTTTATTAGATCCATGTCGCACAGTGTGATCTTATTGGATTGCTGCAATCCTGGAGTGCATAGAAGACTTAAGATCATTGTAGGTCAGTTAGGGTATTTTATTTAAAATTAACCTTCTACCTCTTCTCCCACCATTCTGACCACTTCTTCTATGTCCATGTCTTCTTACAGTTTCTACTCTTGCTCTTTCCACTACACCAAAGCCCTCCACTCTACTCATCTCATCTTCTTCTTTTCCTTCTCCTCTCCTCTTTTTATAACATCATCACTTCTGCTCATCTCCTTATACCGGTTTCACTCTTCTTCTCTTTCTCATTACACCCTTTTCTCTACCCACTCCATGACCTTTTAGACATACAACTCTTTCTTTACACCCCCCACCCCCCATTATACTTTCCCTTTTATTGTTAAAGCAATTGTGATAAATGTGTAAACAATCAGGAAAACTGCATTTCCTCTTCTTTTTCTTATAACTATTGTATGTGCACAGTGTTTTAAGAAAATTTGACATGATTTGTAATTTCTATGAAATGAAAACTTACAATTAGTTTAGGACAATTACAAAGTGTATAGATTACTGTGTTAACTGTTTTGAGAACAGACAGAGATGGAGAAATGTGTAAAATCAACAGAGGAAAAAAAAAAGGTCATTGACATCCTTATGGAAAGCTTCCTTGACCTTTGTTGTGTGGAAATCAGAAAGATTACAACATGCATGAGTGGTGTTTTTCTCAAATAAACCAAGACATGAACATGCACAATTCCAAATGTCTACATTAATTTGATTCTATTCGGTGTTATCACATGGCTATGTTAAACAGCTCCATTAAGCCTTTAGCCCCAAAGAGCACTGTTACAACCGGCTCGTAGTTGCAACATTAACAAGAGGCAACACAGGCGGGCAAGTAGGAATGAGCCGCAGGTGGAAAGACCACTCCCCCACTAATGACATACCTAACAAAAAACAAACAAAAGACAGGCCCAGCATTAACTGGGACCTAACAAGCACACATTTAGAAAGATAATAAATTCTCAAATGTTCACACCTCATCTCTTTAAAGAGGATGATTCTATATTACTATATTAATGTTCCACTAAATTATGTGATTCTCTGATTAGTTTTGAGAGCTCTCTCTTGTCTTACTGCCATTACAAATAGTGGGGGAGAAATGTCATCAAAATGATTTTAAATAAAAAAAAATAGCAATTTAATGAGTTTCTGTTTTTATAGCATAGTTACTGTATGCCTATGATATACTGTAGAACTTAGCCTATCACACAAACAAGAATCCTGTTGTGGTTTTTTTTTTTTTTTTCAAAATATCTGCACGAATGTACAATAAACAACTTACAGAGTAACTCTCAGACACAAAATTCCATTTCACTCTGTCAGAAAAAAAAATCAGACCAAACAGCAAAATCGCTGCATCTCCGAACAACAGTGTTTTGTTCCTCAGCATTACACGGACCAGCAAATGATTCAGTCAGGCTATAAGTCATAATACAGTCGTTTGCAAAATTAAATGAATCAGCTTTTTAAACAATTCAACTCACTCATTAAAACAGTCACTTGCTGCCACCTACTGGCGGTTGTAGTTTCATATTTTAAAAAGTAGCTTATTTCCTTTTTCCAGTCATTTAAAATGTCTACATTAGTGAGTGACGTGACATTCAGCCAAGTATGGTGAACCATACTCAGAATTCGTGCTCTGCATTTAACCCATCCAAAGTGCACACACACAGAGCAGTGAACACACACACACACACTGTGAACACACACCCGGAGCAGTGGGCAGCCATTTTATTGCTGCGGCGCCCGGGGGAGCAGTTGGGGGTTCGATGCCTTGCTCAAGGGCACCTAAGTCATGGTATTGAAGGTGGAGAGAGAACTGTACATGCACTCCCCCCACCCACAATTCCTGCCGGCCCGAGACTCGAACTCACAACCCTTCGATTGGGAGTCCGACTCTCTAACCATTAGGCCACAACTTCCCATTAAACTTCCCATTAAACTTCCCATTAAAATGTTATATTTAAACTAAACATTTATGCAAAATCCATTTATGAATTTTGTTGATAGTGATTTCATTTGATTGTTAATAGCCAGCATGTATTTTTATTCAATTTAATTTATTGATTAAATAAGAACCTGACATAAGAGAAAACACAAAAGACAATAAAATACAAAACAAAAACCCAACAAAAAAAAAAAAAGAAAAAAAAAAAAGGCCAAAGTTATTTCAGGGTTTTGATCTCTCAACTGAGAGAACACATCCTGTTTATTATATTATAATGAATATTTAATATTACATTTAAACTTTGACTATAGCCTAGACATGTTACATATTAATTGTACTATTTATGAACCTCAAATGCAGATGTTTGTTACTCCATAATGATTTGATTGCATTTGTAGTGTAGGTATAGGGCCCAAACAACCTCAAGCCTAGGGGCCCCCGCCCCCCTAAGTCCTGCCCAGGTGGGCAGGTATGTTAATAAATATTGTAGGCAGTTGTCCTTGTTTAGCTGAAAACATGGGACAGTTTAAAGATCCTTTAGCCTGTGGATTCATGAACATTACCTGAAGAAGAATTACTACTTCTCTTTCACTCTATCTCTCTCTTAAAAACAAAGCAGGCTCAAACTCTCAGTTCTGGGTAGAGAGTAAAGAGCTCAATACTCTATATCATAGGAAGAATGATAAGGTCGCATTAACAATGACACGGCAAACACAAGCTATTCCTATTCCACTCCAGTCTACTGTGATTCACCTTATCAAATTAGGTGTGCAGGACGTGTGCTTGCCCTCTCATGTAGATGAAGCATCCTTGAATAAGGATAGCATATGTCATTCCTTATCGGCATCATCCTCGAGTCGATCTCAGACAGCACAACATGTTCGAGCTGTCACCTGCTTTGACTGACAGCAGTGATTCCTGACAGGGATGGAGAACAAATTAGCAATTCATGTCACATATTTATCATGCTATAGCAATAGCCTAGTAGCCCTAATGCTACAGAAAATAATGACTGTAAAGTGATTCTACCTTATGTTCAGGACAAAAAAAAAAAAAAAACATTTATGTTCTGACCCAGTAATGACATTCGGTCAGTCTTCTAACAGTCAACTACATTTGTATGCTTTCCTGTGCAAAACCAAATGTTCTAGGGATGCGTTTCTAAGTGTTCTTGTAATAAGAATAATGCATTATTAAAAGTGATGCTTGCCTTTTAGAAAACACCACTAATAATAATAATATTGAAAAACATCATACTGGTCTTTGGTCTATTAAACCTTTTCTGTATGCTATGAAAGTGTATTGCATTTCGATCAACAGAAATATTATCATTGTGCATCCAGTTCACAGATGTGATGCAATACAACTCACTTGGCTGTCATCACTATCTGAGTTTGGTATCTGGTCTTGACTGTCCATATTTGTAGTGAGCCCAGTTAACTCACTTTCTGACCACAGACTCTAGGGTCCTCGTGTCTCTCGTCTTATCAATCTATCGACATGGCATCTGTGCTGAAAGGCTGCTAAATGCCCCGTGCCACCCAAGAATACTAATGTAGATGCAGATAGCTTGTTTGGCCATCTCAGCATCATTGATCTTCCTGCAGGCCTTGGAAGGGCTAGACGGATGGGATGTCACCTACAAGAGCACTCTTTTGAGCCTTGTCCCTCACTGTGAGTCACCTCCCCAACTCCTAAACCCTCATAACCAATGAAACTCCTACAAGTCAGACTCAAATGAAGGTCTAGGTGTCCAGCTAGGTCAGTCACTGCTGACAAAGTTGGTGTTAATTACAAGGACTGAAAGTCTGTGCTGACAAGCCTGCTAATGAGCTGACAGTTGTTAAAAAGCATAAAATAAAATAAAAAACAATTGGTGCAATCTAATCTGGCCTTTATCCTAATTAAAAGTGATTTACTGACATATTGTGTTCCAGCCTACAACATAAATGTACTATTATGTCCTATTTTATAGGATTGTTTAATGGTGTTTGTTATGGTAAGCATTACTCTTACAAATGCTCATAATAAGTTTAGAGATCTGAACAAACCCCTAACCCTAACCATTGGGAATCATAATTCATCCTGTTCTGTTTGTGCTACAGACATGAATAATACCTCATAACTGAATAATTGTTGAGGAACGGTTTTCTGTTACTTTTCTAAATTAACAGATGTGCAGATTCCATCTAGCAGCTGATAAAATGAGTGGAAACTAAAAGAAAGGGCATATTTAAATTGGAACCATATTACCAGAATATTATAGAGATTTGAGGCTTTGTTTTTTATTTAAACCAATAAGCAACCACAAAAACAGAAACCGAATAGCGTTATGAAATAACAATTGAAGGTGGTTTGTATATGAAGGTATTTTTGGTGTGAAACAACTGAGCATCTGTGACAGCGGAATTTGTAGTTGTAGAGAATAGCCACACAAGTTGCAAACTTTTAGAATTTTTTTCTCACTCTCTCCAGCAAACACAACACAACAGTTACACCTTCTTGAATCCTTCATTGCAGGTGCATAAATCCTATTCTATGAATCACAAATCAAGAAACTCATACGCTCACATGTTTGGCTACTATTGCTGCAATAAATATGGCACAAAACACATTCACACACCTGCATCAAAAATGTGAAGTCACAGATGAATTTTATAAATCGGCAAATCAGTATGTGAATTCTTGCAATGAATCTGCTGCTACATGTCTCAAACCTCTTATGCGTATCAAGGCTGTAGCCTATTTATTTGATAAAAAATGCTGAATATTATTTAAAAAAAATAATATTGTGAAATATTGCAATTTAAAATAAACATTTTCTATTTTAATATACTTTAAAATATAATTAATTCCTGTGACGCAAAGCTGAATTTACAGCATAATTACTGCAGTCTTTAGTGTGACATGATCCTTCAGAAATCATTCTAATATGCTGATTTATAATCAATGTTGGAAACATTTGACAAATAAAAAGTTAAAAAGAAATGTTTATTCAAAATAGAGATTTTGTGTTACAATATAGACTATTCAGATTTTTTTCTTTCTTTTTTTAAAGAAACTTCAAAAAACTTTATTCAGCAAGGATGTGTTAAATGGACAAAATTGATAGTAAAGACATTGTTAGACAAGATTTCTATTTTGAATAAATGCTGTCCTTTTTTAACTTTTTATTAATCAAAGAGAAAAGTAACAGGTTCCAAAAAAAAAATTAAAATAAATATAAATTAAGCAGCACAACTGTTTCAACACTGATTATAAATCAGAATTAGAATGATTTCTGAAGGATCAAGTGTCACTGAAGACTGGAGTAATGACACTGAAAATTCAGCTTTGCTTCACAGGAATTCATTAAAATTTTAAAGTTTAGGTATTGAAATAGGAAACCAATATTAGAAATTGCAATAATATTTCACAATATCACTGTTTTTTTTTTCTGTATTTTTGAAATAAATACATCCTAGATGAGCAAGAGACTCCATTAAAAACCAGGTAAATTATTTATTAGGTTTATAATAAAGGCCTAGGTCTAACACAATATAATATCAAAACAATCTATTTTAACTGATAGAATAGAATATAAAAGAATAGAATAGAAAACAAACTGAAGCAAAACTAAAGCTGAGATCTGTATGTTAAATAAAATAAATAAATGAAAACGTGAACGTGAATTCTTCTATAGCTGTCTAAACATCACTATGAAGTAGTTTGCACAATACACCTCTGTGGGACTGTAGCTAAATGTCTCGACATTTTGTCACCGTTCTGTGCCCAACCTCCTTTATTTCCAGCACTTATTCAAGTCACTCTTCTTTAATACATGATGAACGCACCACAACCACTGAAGTATTCGGTTTCTACAGCGACTCATTTGGTGCACAACATTCTCTTTCTATGAAACCTGTAGACCGGATTCACCAGTTCTAACTTTATAGCGACATCAACTCTATAGTGGTTTGCTCAAGCATTGTGATTCTTTCGCTTTTACTAGAATTCAAACAAATGGCTTTCCCAACTATTTTTTTTTTGCATGTGCGTGGCACATTATTCTTCTCCGTGGCCGTGCGCGCAGCTTAGAGGGAACATTGGTTACAAGTATGGTAGAACCATCACTTCTACCACAAAAAACTGCTTTGTACAGTAAGTAATCTTCCTGATTTATCTCAATTCTTCAGCATATCCAATAGCTCAAAACAACTTGATGATGTAACAGAAACTACTGACTCTCTCTTTTCTAACATTTTAGATACGGTTGCTCCTTTACGCTTAAGGAAGATTATGGAAAACAGCCTGACACCATGGTATAATGAGCACACTCAAACTCGCACTAAACAGAGAAACCCGAAAAATTTAGAGCCGCTTGAGGAAAACAAAACTACAGGTACTCCATATTGCTTGGCGGGAAAGTACGCTGTCCTACAGAAAAGCTGTAAAAACTGCTAGTTCTGATTATTTTTTGTCTCTTTTAGAAGAAAACAAACATAACCTCAGGTATTTCTTCAATACAGTGGCTAAATACAGTGCAAACGTCTTCACTGCTAAAACATTATATTACCACGACAAGATTAACAACTGTTGTGACGCTCTGACACTCTTCAAAACCTTCTCTTCTCTTCTTAATCCGCCTCCACCTCCTCCTCAATCGACTCTTACAGCTGACGACTTTGCAGTTTTCTTCACAAATAAGACAAGAACCATCAGCGACCAATTCTCCACACCGCACACTGAGGATAACTTCACAACGACTAATGCTCACTCGTTCTCCTCCTTCTCTCCACTCTCAGAGACAGACGTTTCCAAACTTATCCTGTCCAGTCATCCTACTACTTGACCACTGGATCCGATCCCCACTCACCTCCTTCAAGCGATTTCTTCTACAGTCATACCTTCACTTACTCACATTATCAACTCCTCTCTTCACTCTGGAACATTTCCCACAGCATTTACACAGGCTCGGGTAAGCCCACTGCTGAAGAAACCATCTCTAAATCCAGCACTTCTAGAAAACTACAGACCGGTATCCCTTCTTCCATTCATTGCAAAGACACTCAAACGAGCTGTGTTCAACCAGCTCTCTATGTTTCTTGTACAGAACAACCTCCTGGACAGCAACCAATCTGGCTTCAAAAGTGGCCACTCAACTGAGACTGCCCTGCTCTCGGTTACTGAAGCCCTGCGACTGGCAAGAGCAGCTTCAAAATCCTCAGTACTCATTTTGCTGGACCTGTCTGCTGCTTTTGACACTGTTAATCACCAGATTCTCCTATCCACCCTCAGAAAGATGGGCATCTCTGGAACCGCACTCCAGTGCCTTAACTCCTACTTGTCTGATAGATCCTTCATGGTGTCTTGGAGGGGTGAAGTTTCTAAGTCACAACAACTTGCTACTGGGGTTCCTCAAGGCTCTGTACTTGGACCGCTTCTCTTCTCCATCTACATGACGTCATTAGGATCTGTCATTCAGAAGCATGGCTTTTCCTATCACTGCTACGCTGATGACACTCAACTCTACTTCTCATTCCAACCAGATGACCCCACGGTAGTTGCTCGCATTTCAGCCTGTCTGAGTGACATTTCTAGCTGGATGAATGACCATCACCTTCAGCTCAACCTTACTAAGACTGAACTGCTGGTGGTTCCAGCTAACCCATCGTTTCATCACAACTTCTCTGTACAGCTGGGTTCATCAACCATAACTCCTTCCAGGACAGCCAGAAACCTAGGAGTTGTGATGGATCATCAGTTAAACTTCACACACCATATTGCTACAACGACCCGGTCCTGTAGATTTGCCTTATTCAACATTAGGAAGATTAGACCCTTCCTGTCAGAGCAATCCACCCAACTTCTTGTACAAGCTCTTGTTCTCTCCAGACTGGACTATTGCAATGCTCTTCTGGTGGGCCTTCCTGCATGTACTATCAAGCCTCTACAACTGATCCAGAATGCAGCAGCGAGGGTTGTCTTCAATGAGCCGAAAACAGCCCATGTTACTCCTCTCCTCATCAGGTTACACTGGCTACCAGTAGCCGCTTGCATCAAATTCAAGGTACTGATGCTTGCCTACAAAACGACCACTGGCACGGCGCCAACTTACCTAAACTCACTAGTTCAATCTTATGCACCCTCCAGAAGTTTGCGCTCTGCAAGTGAACGACGCCTTGTGTTGCCATCCCAAAGAGGTTCAAAATCACTCTCACTGACTTTTTCCTGGACTGCTCCCAGCTGGTGGAATGACCTCCCGATCTCAATTCGAACAGCTGAGTCTTTACTCATTTTCAAAAAACATCTAAAGACTCTTTTTCACCTGCACTTAACCAACTAATACTAGTACTTACCTTTTTTCTTTTTCTTTTCTATCATATTCCAAAAAAAAAAAAAAAAAAAAAAAAAAACCCTGGCTACATGTTCTGTACTAGACTAACTGAGACTTGTCATAGCACTTGTATACCGTTGTTGTTTTCTCGTTGATCTGATTGTTTCTACTGTTCTCATTTGTAAGTCGCTTTGGATAAAAGCGTCTGCTAAATGATTAAATGTAAATGTAAATGTAAATTAAAGAAAAATAAAACAACAGGTTTTGACATTTACCAACAGCACAGCAGTAATGACTCTATGAACAACTTTACTTCCAAGATCGATACTATTAGAGATAAAATTGTAACTATGCATCCGTCAGCTACAGTATCGCATCAGATAGTGTGCTATAGATCCCCTGAGGAACAATTCCACTCATTCTCTACTATAGGACAGGAAAAATTGTATAAACTTGTTAAATCACCTAAACCAACATGTATGTTAGACCCTATTCCATCTAAGCTTCTAAAAAAATTGTTTCCAGAAGTCATAGATCCTCTTCTGGCTATTATTAATTCATCATTGTCATTAGGATATGTTCCCAAAACCCTCAAACTGGTTGTTATTAAGCCTCTCATTAAAAAAGCCACAACTTGACCTCATAGAACTAGTTAATTAAAGACTGAACTCAAATCTCCCTTTTCTGTCCAAGATACTAGCAAAAGTAGTATCCTCACAATTATATTCCTTAGAGAAAAATGCTCTCATTAGAGTTACAAATGACCTGCTCTTATCATCTGATCATGGTTGTATCCTTCTATTATTGCTACTGGATCTTAGCACTGCGTTCAACACTATTGACCACAACATTCTTTTGCATAGACTAGAAAACTTTGTTGGCATTAGTGGAAGTGCATTAGCATGGTTCAAATCATACTTATCTGACCCCATCAATTCATACAGTAGCAGTGAATGAAGAAGTATCATATCGATCACAAGTGCAGTATGGAGTGGATGACGAGTAATTTCTTACTGATAAATTCTGAAAAAAACAGAGGTGTTAAATATGGGACCTAAAACCTCCGCATATAATAACCAAGAACACTGTCTAAGACTCAATGGCTGCTCCGTCAATTCTACAGTACATCATCAGTTAGGAACCTAGGTGTGCTATTTGATAGCAATCTTTTCTTTGAAAGCCACATTTCTAGCATTTGTAAAACTGCATTTTTCCCATCTCAAAAATATATCTAAATTACGACCTATGCTCTTAATGTCAAATGCATCAATGTTAATCCATGTGTTTATGACCTCAAGGTTAGACTATTGTAATGCTCCATTGGGTGGTTGTTCTGCATGCTTAGTAAACAAACTCCAGTTAGTCCAAAATGCAGCAGCTAGAGTTCTTACTAGAACCAGGAAGTATGATCATATTAGCCCGGTCCTGTCAACACTGCACTGGCTCCCTATCAAACATCGTATAGATTTTAAAATCTTGCTTATTACTTATAAAGCCCTGAATGGTTTAGCACCTCAGTATTTGAATAAGCTCTTGTTACATTATAGTCCTCCACGTCTGCTACGTTCTCAAAATTCTGGAAATTTGATAATACCTAGAATATCAAAGTCAACTGCGGGTGGCAGATCCTTCTCCTATTTAGCGCCCAAACTCTGGAATAACATACCTAACATTGTTCGGGAGGCAGACACACTCTTGCAGTTTAAATCTAGATTAAAGACCCATCTCTTTAACCTGGCTTACACAACATACTAATACACTTCAAATATACAAATCCGTTAAAGGATTTTTAGGCTGCATTAATTAGGTAAACCGGAACCGGGAACACTTCCCATAACACCCCATGTACTTGCTACATCGTTAGAAGAATGGCATTTACGCTCATATTAGTCTGTTTCTCTCTTATTCCGAGGTCACCGTAGCCACCAGATCCAGTCTGTTTCCAAGTCAGAGGGTCACTGCAGTTTCCCGGATCCATTATGTATCCAGCCCAGATGGTGGATCAGCACCTAGAAAGGACCTCTACAGCCCTGAAAGACAGCGGAGACCAGGACAACTAGAGCCCCAGAGACAGATCCCCTGTAAAGACATTGTCTCACATGACCACCGGGACAAGACCATAGGAAACAGATGATTCTTCTGCACAATCTGACTTTGCTGCAGCCTGGAATTAAACTGCTGGTTTCGTCTGGTCAGAGGAGAACTGGCCCCCCGACTGAGCCTGGTTTCTCCCAAGGTTTTTTCTCCATTTTGTCACCAATGAGTTTTGGTTCCTTGCCGCTGTCGCCTCTGGCTTGCTTAGTTGGGGACACTTCATTTACAGCGATATCGTTGACTTGATTGCAAATTATTGCACAGATACTATTTAAACTGAGCTGAGCTGCATGATGACATCACTGAATTCAATGATGAACTGCCTTTAACTGTCATTTTGCATTATTGACACACTGTTTTCCTAATTAATGTTGTTCAGTTGCTTTGACGCAATCTTTTGTTTAAAGCGCTTTATAAATAAAGGTGACTTGACTTAAAATGACTTTCTCTGTTTAAAAATTTGATATGTCATCTATGTTGTATTCTGAATAAAATATTGAAATTTGAAACTTCCACATCATTGCATTCTGTTTTTAATCACAATTTGTACAGTGTCCCAACTTTTTTGGAATCGGGTTTGTAGATGCACCCCAGAGACAGCTTCCCAGTAAAGACCTTGCTTCCTAGACGGCCACCGGGACAGGACCACAGGAACCAGATGAGTCCTCTGCACAATGTGACTTTGCTGCAGCCTGGAATTGAACTGCTGGTTTCGTCTGGTTTCGTCACTCTCATAATAATCTATTTAATTAATGGATTAATCAATCTTTTATAAAGCCTCTTTGTGAGTTGAAGCAGGAATGGACAAACTTGGTACTGGAGGGCCACTGTCCTGCAGTTAAGCTTTAACCATAATCAAACACACCTCTACCAATTAACTTAGTTAGGATTACTAGAAGGATAGTAACTCATTTAACATTTAAACCAGGCACGTGCACACATAGACAAAGGAGGCTTGAGCACCTGTAATTTTTCTTCCTTGAGAAAAGTTCCCTTTTTTCTGGGAATTTTTTTTAACCAATTAATATGTAGACACATTTTGCTCTATTTCTCCAACAAATATAATTCCAATTTGCATCTCTGAGCAATATGACACTGTTTTGTTCCTGAAACAATTAACCATTTAAATGATTCAGTTTAGACGCAATGACTCACTTATTAACAGTGACTTGCTGCCACCTACTGGCTGTTTTAATTTCACATTAAAAGTATCTTTTCTTTTTGTATCCTTTTTTTATAATTTTAAATATCAGTATTCAACGTTTTATGTTTAAAATATCAAAACAGTATTCATGCATTTGAAACTGCAGGTTAAATGCATTCATTTCCTGCATTAAACAATGTGTAAATGCATCTAAATGCCCCTTGTAATGCAGCTTCTGTTTTTTCTCTGCATTGCAAAGATTAACTTTGTCAATACTGATTTAATTTGCTTGGTAACAGAACAAATGACTTCTTACTCTAATTGACTGATTCGGTTTAAGAATCTGACTGAAAAGATGATGCACACTTTTAGAAAAAATGGCTTTATAAAGGTAAAAATGCCCATAAAAAAGAAAATATCAATTTAAACTTATTGGAAAAGATTAACGTATATCACTGCTGTGAACTGATCACACAGAATATGAAGAATATCAAAAACTTTAGCAGTCTGTCTGTTCACATCCCTGATTTAAAAAATTATCTTTATCTCTGAAGAGTACCCACCATTGCCTCTACAGATGCACAAATCACTTTTGCACCATATTTCACCGAGGTATGAGAGTGCGTGAAACTTGTCATTTGCCAGCAAAAAAAAAAAAAAAAAAAAAAAACAGGTTTAAGTAGCAGCAGTCGTTATGCACTTGTGTTTGTGCTAAAAAGCATCCAAGAAAAATTTGTTAAACAACATTCTACAAGTGTGCAAATTTCATTGCAAGAATTCACATACTGATTTGCGGATGTACAAAAATAGTCTGTGACTTCACATTTTTGATGCAAGTGTGTGAATGTGTTTTGCACCATATTCACTGCAGCAATATTAGCAAAACGTGAGCGTATGAGTTTCCTGTTTTGTGATTGCTAAAATAGGATTTGTGCACCTGCGATGAAGGATTTGAGAAAGTGTAAATATTGTGTTGTGTTTGTGGAAGAGAAAAAAAAAATCTACAAGTTTGCAACTTTTTCTGTGACTTCAAATTTACTGATATACATGTGTGGCTATACTCTACAACTACAAATTCATGAATTCAAAAATTCATATTTATACTATATGAGTGATAGTATGACAAATCTAATATGAGGATCTAAATTTGCAGTCAGACTTTTTAGAAATTCTTTTAGCATCTGAACAGAATCATGCTACATGCTGATGGCATTTAGTTGATTTCCATTTTAGAAAACAAAACTCATTTAACATTTAACTCCAAAACTAATTTGACATCGATTGACCTTTAAACTACAGCAACTAAATATTTTATTCCACCAATTAGCAAAGTCAATTCCAGATATGCTCCAACAGCCAATCTATCATCTCCCTTGGTATCTGAAGTAGCAACCTCATTACCCTGCCTAAACTCAACTATCTGTGGGTCTTTGTTTGCACCAGCATTTCTTCCATAATGAAGAAAAATCACAATCAAGACCTATTTAGTACCTTACTTGTTTCTCCTGGATAGCATTGTGTAGAAGATAAACAAAGTTTTCTGTTTTCAGATGTTTCTCCTAATAAGAAGACAACCTTATCTGTCTTCTCTGACATCTCAGAAGAGATTAATCTAACAATATCTCAGACTGTACTCAAAAAAAAAAAAAAGTCTGCAATTAAATTATACAAATGGGAATTATATAGGCCAGTTGGTTTGGTGATGCTAATAGCACAGAAATTTCAGCTTTAAAAATTAAGTAACGTAACTCATAAGCCCATTAAATGTTCTCTGCAATGAACAAGTAACCCCTAAGCAATATGATGTTACACTAGATTGTTAAATATGTTGCAACGAAAGCACCTTTGTTAACCTCATCAAGATGACACACTGACTCAGTAACAATGGCACCAAATTAGTCTATACACAGGAGGTTGAAAAACTGGTGTGTTGTTATCTGCACCTGTACAATGACTGTCAGCACTGTTGAATCATTCAGGAAAATACTGTTTTTATAATAAAAAAAGGCACAAAGCAGGTTTCTGATATAATTCCATCTGCCACAGACCTTGATGGCCCAGTTCTCATGTTCTAGTAACTAAAAACTAACTGTAGGGGTACTTGATCCTTTAATTTAGGTTTACTCATGACTTAGTATAGCTACTGTACTCACTGACTCCCAGAGTGCATTGCGGCAGAATAAATTATGCAGTTGCTTTGTTTTACAGTTGTTTTTATTTGCCAATTTCATTTGTGGTCTTGTGTCAGTAGTAGCACAACAAAAAGAGCACATAAAATGGTTATTGTTATAATTAAAATAAATTAAATTGAAGTGTTACCATTGTTGTGATTCCCATGCTGGATGTTTAAGGGTGTATTCACACCAGGAAAGTCTGCTAGTTCACTTGCTTTGGTCTGGCCCAAATACAATGTTGATTTTTTGTTTGGTGTGGTTCGCTTTCACACTGAATCAGAAGTTGTAAACAAAACCACACGTGTGCTAAGGTCATCCGTTCATTGGACAGAAATTCTCAAGCAGGAAAAAGCAGGCTAATCATGGAGATTTTTCGTAGTGCAGTTGTTATTATTTTACTGATTTTCTGTTATCAGCTACAAACACAATTTGAAGACATTTATGAACATCAGATGAGACAATGTCATCTATATGATGTTGTAACAAGGATTTTGCTTGAAAGATGTAGAAGTGCTGCAAGACAGTTCTTGCAGAGAGAGCATGCTCTTCTGTGCGCCTACCATGGCATCATGACATGGCACTGCGCAGAAGACAGATTAGGTGTAAAGAAAGCGAAAGTGAAACTTTTAAAAAACGCACATAGGAAAGTGATTGCAGGCTTTTGCAAGTGTCAGCTAACTGACACTTCTACTACTGTTTCAGCTAATTAAAAATAGTTCAGTTTTGTATGTAATGGCAAAGTGAATATATTTTGTTTCTTTTTTATTAAGTTAATTTTGAAAAATGTGTGGAGCATTTTTTTGTTCGTTAAATATAAGTTTGTGTTTTTTAAATTATGACCAAGCGGCCAGCGGCAGACAGTAAGCTGAGGCTATGTTTGATCAATTTAGCCTTCTCAAATTATCACGACTTGCCTAAAATAAAGTCTATAGATACACTAAAACAGTTCAAGCATATAAAAATGTTTAAATGTTAAACCCATATAAACGTGCGCTATATTCAATAGTTTGTGCAGAGTGGAAGCTATGTATGCTTTGCAGGCATCAGCGTGATCACTTGCATGTTTTCCATGGATACGCCGTCATTTTTGCTCATAAGGTAAGAGTAATTCATCATTCGTAACTGTAAAGAGTCTACTTTTATTTTTGTTCACTCACAATATCAACAAAACGTTTTATAAAATAAAAAACAAATATGATGCACTTTCTTCCGTCTGGTCTTGAATAGGAGTGCTCCACAAAAATGAACCGAAACTCAGCGAATACATGCCTCACAGACATGATAATATATCTATAGAAAGCTTTAAATTAGTACTTAATGAAATAAAACATATCGAAAACAAACTTTTATTATAATCATAATCCATATAGATCCATTTCTTAAAGGCGCATCTAATGAGGAGATGGCAAGCACTGCACATGACCAGATGGCTCATTGTTTGTCGTGGTAATCAAATCAATACTTTCTAAATGTAGCTTTTCCCAAAGCATTGGGAACTTTTAATAACTCCCCATGCTCCAACTTCTCCCTGATGCTCTGCATGGTCAACTGTCACCTGTATGCTAATGCATGTGCATTGCGTATTGCATAGGCGATGTATAATATTTATAATAGCCTATAATCATTATAACAGTATTTCATACAGTAGCCTATGTGTGCTCTGAGTGTATATGGGCACAATAAAAGGAGAGAAGCTAAATGAGCCCGAGCCTAATCTGTAAAAAAATAATGGCCCGAGCCTGACCCGAATGAACTCAGCGTGTCGGGCCCTGACGGGCTTGCAGACTTCTACCGTAAACCTGGAGCTATAGGAGCCTGTTAACTCAAAAAGCGCAGTGCTTTCTGCAATTGGGTCGGATCGAGGCCGGATTATATTCACACCTTAAACGAACCGTACCAGAGTTCGTTTGGAACCGAACCAAGACCACCTCTTCAGCTGGGTCTCGTTTCGGTTGTTTGGTGTGCACCAGATTGCGATTGCTGTATTCACACCTGCCAAAAAGATCCACACCAAAGGGGGAAACGAACCAGAGTTCATTTCAATCGAACCAAACAAGACAGGTGTGAATATACACTAAATCTGTGTGTGACTTCAGCATGTTACCACAAATTATTTAAGAATTAAATAAACCTAGTTATAATCGTTTCAGGGTATTTACAAAAAAGACATTTTACAAAAGTTCAGTAATAAACAGAAGATATATTATCTTATAAAAGCAGTCATTTTTTCCCCCTTGAAACCACATTACTCCAATTGCATATTGAATTGCTGCATTAATAAGAAAAAAATTATGGTAACATAACCGAAGTTCAAAGTGCCCAACCAAAGGGAACGCTAATCACT
Source organism: Cyprinus carpio (assembly GCF_018340385.1). Taxonomy (NCBI): domain Eukaryota; kingdom Metazoa; phylum Chordata; class Actinopteri; order Cypriniformes; family Cyprinidae; genus Cyprinus; species Cyprinus carpio. The sequence continues at coordinate 19,743,794 of NC_056600.1, read as the reverse complement.
ATAATGGTGAGTTAAAAAAAATAAAATAAATAAATAAAAACGTTTTAGGAAAATCAACATAAATTTATGAAGTTATCTTATGTGATGTTCGCTCAAATATTTCGGTTGTATTGAAAATGCAATATTCATGATCACTTTGGAAAATGAGTGAATGCAACTAGTGAAATAACTTGCAGACATGTAGGAAATGAGTGAAAAGTGTATAACAATGTTTTTTCTTTTCTTCTTCTGTTGTTATGTTGCACATTAGCAACATATAAGTGCACCACTGCCTCTCACTGGTTTATTAATGTCATTGGTTCCTTTGTGGCTACTTGAATATTTTAAGTAAGTGCCACTCAAAACAGTAAGTAAATGGTTTTATTTGCCTTGAAAGTAGCTGTAACTTAATAAAACCTAGTAAGTATAACCACCAAGTAAAAAAAAAAACTAATTAAATCTAAGTAAGGTAAACTATTGGATTTTACAGTGTATCACTGAATTCAGGCACACCTCTTCCAAAGCTGTCTAGTAGTGGTCAGTCAGCATACTAGGCAGTGGTTCTAAACTGATTTTGGTTCAGGACACAGATTTTAAAACCTCAAGTGGAGACCCAATACAGTACCAAACGGGACCATTTTTAGATGTTTGTGGGTTTTTTTTTTTTGCCTCACAGTTGGATTTAGATGGTCTCATGTGCCCTGGCAGCCAGTATTTATCCTCATTACAAGTCAGTTTGTATTCAACAGATTCCTTTAGATTAATTTTGCACACTACATCTTCTTAAGTTTATAAAAGTCAACTGCGGGTGGCAGATCCTTCTCCTATTTAGCGCCCAAACTCTGGAATAACCTACCTAACATTGTTCGGGAGGCAGACACACTCTTGCAGTTTAAATCTAGATTAAAGACCCATCTCTTTACCCTGGCTTACACATAACATACTAATACACTTCTAATATCCAAATCCGTTAAAGGATTTTTAGGCTGCATTAATTAGGTAAACCGGAACCGGGAACACTTCCCATAACACCCGATGTACTTGCTACATCGTTAGAAGAATGGCATCTACGCTTATATTAGACTCTCTTATTCCGAGGTCACTGTAGCCACCAGATCCAGGCTGTATCCATTTACTGCAGTCACCCGGATCCAGTATGTATCCAGCCCAGATGGTGGATCAGCACCTAGAAAGTACCTCTACAGCCCTGAAAGACAGCGGAGACCAGGACTAGAGCCCCAGATACAGATCCCTTGTAAAGACCTTGTCTCAGACAACCACCAGGACAAGACCACAGGAAACAGATAATTGTTCTGCACAATCTGACTTTGCTGCAGCCTGGAATTGAACTGCTGGTTTCGTCTGGTCAGAGGAGAACTGGCCCCCCAACTGAGCCTGGTTTCTCCCAAGGTTTTTTTCTCCATTCTGTCACAGATTGAGTTTTGGTTCCTTGCCGCTGTTGCCTCTGGCTTGCTTAGTTGGGGACACTTCATTTACAGCGATATCGTTGACTCGATTGCAAATTATTGCACAGATACTATTTAAACTGAACTGAGCTGCATGATGACATCACTGAATTCAATGATGAACTGCCTTTGTCATTTTGCATTATTGACACTGTTTTCCTAATTATTGTTGTTCAGTTGCTTTGACGCAATCTTTTTTGTTTAAAGCGCTATATAAATAAAGATGACTTGACTTAAGTTTATTGTGTTTCATACAAAATCCATCAGGAACAATGTTCTATAAGCTCAACACAGTAGCTAGGTCAGGTAAGACTTCACTTCAAGTTGTAAATGATTAGTCTTGAATAAATCTTTAAACGTACATAGGTTATAGATTACTACATTATATAGACCTATTAATAATTAATTAACATTGTTTTCTTATTTGTTAATTGCTTGCTTAATAATCAAGTATTTTACATTTATATTTTATTTTTTATAAAATACCAGCAGCAGCAATATGACAAAATGCCAATTATCAATATAAAAATTTCACATAACAAAAACAATATTTTATTACATTTATTTAACACTAGTATAATACACTGGAATAACTACTGGTCATCAAGTGTAACCTGGTTAGGGTGGTAATATGTGCTATTTATACAGGACACTTCCCAGCCAGGATTTTTATATCGTCTAAAACATCCAAAGTAGTTTGACCAATAACATGCAGGTATTGTACTTAATCGACCAATCGTGGTGACCAGCACGTCGTGCATGAGAAGGTGAGAACAATCAAAGCGATGCAAATACATGCACTGATTGTACGTTTGTTCGTTTGACTTGAAGCTGCGCACCAATCATTGTATGACACCAAAGTACCACGAGATTTAATCATCTGCTTGGCTCTCTATAGCTCTCTATACTGGCCCCCCTGACTGAGCCTGGTTTCTCCCAAGGTTTTTTTCTCCATTCTGTCACTGATGGAGTTTTGGTTCCTTGCCGCTGTCGCCTCTGGCTTGCTTAGCTGGGGACACTTCATTTACAGTGATATCGTTGACTTGATTGCAAATTATTGCATAGATACTATTTAAACTGAACTGAGCTGCATGATGACATCACTGAATTCAATGATGAACTGCCTTTAAACTGTCATTTTGCATTATTAACACACTGTTTTCCTAATTAATGTTGTTCAGTTGCTTTGACGCAATCTTTTTTGTTTAAAGTGCTATATAAATAAAGGTGACTTGACTTGTGAAATAATCTCAAAGAACGATCGATCTGCACAGTACAAACAGCCAAAACCTGGATATTTTAGGCAATATAGAAATCCTGGCAAAGGTGCGTCCCATAAAAATGACACGTATGGTCACCCCAAACCTGGTTTAACATCCATTCACTTTCACAAATCATGAGCTCTAAGGACCACTGAGCCAACAAATTCAAACAATGACCTTATTACCCCATAGCTGTGAGTAGCCTGAAACCAGAGTGATGCCTTCACCTGCAGAGAGATAGATGAGACTGGTGACCAGCAGCTTGGAACCAGCAGTCTGCCCTCCACCATGGTGAGGGGTAGGAATGTGGCATGTGGTGTTCTCTTGCTCATTATCTTTGTAATATGCCCAATCAGAGGGGGGCAACAACATGTCTGATGAGAGCACAGTGGGTGCACTGAGAGTTCAAAGTGTGGTGCTTTCGTACAAGACCTCACAGATCTGATCTTGCAAATGGATCTGATCTCCACACAAGGTACAAAGAAAGCCAGAAGTTATTTTTGGAATTCCATTCCAAAACTCATTGTCAATATTTGTCAAATGCACCATGCGGGAACACCACTGCCCCGTGCCATTAAGCTTTCATTAAAGTAAAAGTTAATTGGGTATGATGACTAAACTCCAGGGATTGTAATTAGCTGAACTGCGTGACTGCTCACCAGTAATTAAATGTCATTCCCTGTCAGTTCAGTGGGCCTGAAAAAGCCCTGTGGAAAATGTCAAATGTAACTAACTCACCTATGCCCCCAAGTCTACCTCTAGCCAAAAAAATAAAATAAATAAAAAATAAATAAACCCCTTCAAAACAATGTAGGAATGGCAACAGTAAGCTAAGTTGTCTTATGAATTTTAATGGTGTTTTAATTCATTAACAATTAGTGTTTTAATCAGATTAATGAGGTTTGCTTGTGGGATAAGAATAAATCTAATTCAAGGTATATTCTCTGAAAAGTCTTAATATCTTGTGAAATTGTACTTTTCCAATTCAATTTACCATGTTTTAAGAATGTTTAGGCATTTTTACTTGGAAAAATACTTATTAGGAAAAATTTTGTAGTGTCGCTGCATGTCTACCGTTCAAACAAATGACCTGTTGTCTTCCCTAGTGAATTTTTTTTTTATACTTAAGTGCAATTTATTCGTATGTACTTTAGTATAACTAAATATATTTGTGGCACACTATAAATTGTTATACTTAAAGTCTGCTAAATTGGAACCACTAATTTTGTACTAAACGCATTTTAGTTGTGCAAAAGCAGTGTTGACTTGGCAGTAGAGACAGGTCCCAAAAGGGTATAGCGGGGGGAAGGAAAGGATTCAACCTACTGGCCCCTCTAAGGTACTGGCCCTCTGGGTCATTCTTACCCACCAACTTCCCTTCTACGGGGTAATGATATGCAGCAATCGCAGCAACCTGGTCTTTGAGGGTGGAGGGAGACAGCCTTTGCTCCAGCCCTTGCTGCAAAAAGGAAAGCACGACCCTGATATGGCATCTCCGGGGGTCTTCTCGACGAGAATAACACCACTCAATGAACAGGTTCCACTTCAAGGGGGGGATCACCAAATACCCCTTAGCTGCACCACCATCGAGGATGGTGAGGGAGGAGGCCCAGCAGGCCGGTTTCTGGCAGTAAAAGGTGCCGTCCACGATAGTGTTGTCAAAAGACCCAGTACTTCGGTACTAAAAAATGAAAATGTCACGGTACCAGGTTTCTTTAAGTACCGGTGGTACCAAGTACCCAGTCAACCCGGTTCTTGACGCATACAGCGCTATGATTTCCACGAAGCAGAAAACGCGGATGGAATCTCAAAATCCAGTCATGAAAAATAAACTAACATCATAAAATCTACAACCATATAATTTAAAAAAATAAACAAAAAAAAATCAAATCAATCTCCATATGGACCAGTATCTGTAAATGTTAAGCCGCAAAAGTTGGTTGAAATATGAATTCTGCATGTTCTGCGTTCCTCTGTGTGAATGAATGAATGAATGAATGAATGAATGAATGAATGGCAGGGACATGCGGTTCTTCTCAATAAGGACACTGAAGCGCGTGACGCTTGCAGTAATTTCAGCATCTGCCGTCTCAATGAGGACATAAATACATAAACAACATCACCAAAACTGTTCTGAGTCACTTCACAAGCATTTTACCGCACAACCCACTTGACACAGAATGACCATCGCTGAAGCACCGTACTGCCAACAGCAGAAGCTTCCAAGAGCGCGTTGAACCCGTAGCTCACTTGAAGACACTGGATGGAGCAGAACAATGTTGTTGCTCGGCTCCGAAGCAAAAAGCTGGTATGCACTGCACCTGCTGCCTTAATATACTCTCACTGTGATCAGCTGCAGATGGATAATTGCATGCCAATGTGCATTGGCTCGTTTAGTTTACACTCGAAGTAGATTGGTCTATGGAAGCGATATCCCAATTTGTCAGTTACCGACGTGACTTCAAGAGTGACTGTCTGAAAGGGAACAGACAGTTTCGTTAGTTGGTGGAAGAATGTGAACGTACTGTATGTTTCAGTGAATGCGGAAGGAATAAACCCATCCGTAACATCTCTGCCCATTGTCTCTGCACGCTTCAACTTTCAATGCACTGCACAAATGTTAATGTAAAATGCAATTAAATGTTTTGGCAATTTGATGGTTTCGCAGTACGCTGCGGATTTATATGTAACGTCAATTGAAATTATTTTCAAACATTTTGTTACTTTTTGTGTAGTTAACGTCTCTGAATTTATTTGACATTTGAACTTTTTGTGTAGTTTTGAGGGCTGGTCAATTTTAATAATTAGTTTAATAATTCATAATAATTTGACAGCCCAAAGAGCTGCAGTCCACATTTCCAAGTGCAACATTGTCGTTGTCCATACAGCACATTAAAGATCCATTAATGGAAAATAGTGTGTTGGTACAGGTGCACTGGAGTGTATAAGTAATAAACCTTCTGATCAAGTTCGTGAATTTCTTTCACCATTTCAAATCCAAGACTATATTTAGTCATCATAACTTTAATTTTTTAACTACAAACTAAAACTTACAAATAATCTGAAAATCAGTCATAAGGTTCAATTTTTAAATTGAGATTTATATATAATCTGAAAGAGGTACAACTATTTGAAAATAGTACAAACTATTTTTAAAATATTGAGAAAATCGCCTTTAAAGTTGTCCAAATGAAGTCCTTAGCAATGCATATTACTAATCACAATTAGGAAGGACATTTACAAAATATCTTCATGGAACATGATCTTTACTTATTATCCTAATGATTTTAGGCATAAAAGACCCATACAATGTATTTTTGGCTATTGCAAATATACCCGTGCTACTTAAGAAGTTTTTTTTTTTTTTTTTTTTTTGGTCCAGGGTCACACATGTTTGTAAAGCTGCTTTGCAACAATGCATAATTGTGAAAAGCGCTATTTGAAGTGTGGTTAAATTATTGAAAAGTACTGCATCATAATGAATTATTATTAAAATTATTTGCAACTCAAAACATTTCTTTTTATCTACAGTACACTATTTTTATACTCAACAAATAGAACTCAAATACAGTGTATTGTATTGTACATTTAATCATTCAATCACAAAACGCCAGGTCAACAGAAGATTCAACTAAAATGAATTACTGAACTATTACTTCAATATTTACAGTAACAAATTAAATTGTTTTATTTGCAAATCCCCCGTTGTTACATTTGTGCTGTAGGCAAAAGTTGTTTTTGGAAACAACTGTTTTTTTACAGCAACTTTTAGCAGAAATATACTGGATGTTTCAATTCACACCTCACATTTTCTTTGGTTTGCCCAAAAAGAAAGTCACATCTTAAAAAATAAATAAATAAATAAAAAATTACACAGCATCATCTTAAAATAATTTAATCATTTTCAGATTTGAAATACATGGTGAGAATTGTGTCTTTAGCTGTAATGAGTTTCTAGACTCTAAAGGTTTCTTCAAGATTCCCAATAGTGTGCAGTCTACCGAGTTCAGATGTTTAGCAAAAGTACAGCCAAACTGATTGTTGGTGAATTTCAGAGCTCATGATCGTATAAGGTGAGGTGAGACTGATTTATCAATCCCCCTTCACTGAACACACTGTAGCCTATATTTAGGCCAATGTTAAAATCACATTATTAAAATACTTAAGACACATTTAAGGGGTGAAGGAACAAACAGATATCAACACAGAGAATGTGATATTGTCTCTTGTGCCATAGTCTTAGGTGAGAACTCATACAGCAGCCTTGTTTATTTAAATGACAGCATACAAAAAATCTCCACAGACATACAATATATGCCCTTCATACAGCTACAGGATAATAAGATGAGTTTTTTTATTCATCCCTTATCAACACTAGTGGTTGGGCTGAGTGAGCATGGACATGAAACTGGGGTTATGAAGTGGCGTCCTCTTTTAAAGGTGTCATCCAGTTAGTTTATATGGGTATGTAGGCCTATGTGTGAAAATCACTTTTAACAAGTTTCAAACATGTTGTAGATTGAATTAAGAACCTAGCCAGTGTACTTTCTTAAAGACGAATATACAGGTGCATCTCAGTAAATTTAAATGTTGTGGAAAAGTTCATTTATTTCAGTAATTCACCTCAAATTGTGAACTTGTGTATTAAATAAATTCAGTGCACACAGACTGAAGTAGTTTAAGTCTTTGGTTCTTTTAATTGTGATGATTTTGGCTCACATTTAACAAAAACCCACCAATTTACCTCAACAATTTAGAATACTTCATAGACCAATAAAAAATAACTTTTTTAGTGAATTGTTGGCCTTCTGGAAAGTATGTTCATTTACTGTACATGTACTCAATACTAACCAAATAATTTCTGCTCAAACTGTCAGAAACTGTCTCAGGGAAGCTCATCTGCATGCTCGTCGTACTTGTCTTGGACTTTGGAGAGGTGGTCCCTTTATGGATGAATCACGGTTTTCACTGTACAGGGCAAATGACAGACAGCGTGTATGGCGTCGTGTGGGTGAGCGGTTTGCTGATGTTAACGTTGTGGATCGAGTGGCCCATGGTGGCGGTGGGGTTATGGTATGGGCAGGCATATGTTATGGACAATGAACACAGGGGCATTTTATTGATGGCATTTTGAATGCAACGAGATACCATGACGAGATCCTGAGGCCCATTGTTGCGCCATTCATCCACGACCATATCCTCATGCTGCAGCATGATAATGCACGGCCCCATGTTGCAAGAATCTGTACACAATTCCTGGAAGCTAAAAACATCCCAGTTCTTGCATGGCCAGCATACTCACCAGACATGTCACCCACTGAGCATGTTTGGGATGCTTCTCGGTGTCTGATCTGTGGTATGACCGGGGAGGGATGCATGTTTATTCTGGAGCCAAGTCTAATTTCTGGAAATGGTAATCTCATTCCGGACTCTTCCACCACTCACTTAATTGCAGGAGGAGACTTCAATAATATATTGGATTGTTTTACTGATAGGCTTTCTACACACCCGATTGCTCCTTCCAAGTCCACCATTACCATAAATAACCTAATTAGATCCATGAACCTTGTTGATATCTGGAGGCTTCAACACCCCGCTGCTAGAGATTACTCTTTTTTTCACATGTACACAAATCATACACAAGAATTGATTATTTTCTAACAGATGCTAAACTGACTTCTAATGTTATCTACACCAAATACCACAACATTTTAATCTCCGACCACTGCCCTATAGAAATAAAGATAGACTTAGGCAGGACAAAACTCACATTTGACTGGCAATTCAACCCACTACTACTCAACGATATGTATTTTCGCCAACAAACAGCCAACCTCATAACAGACTATCTATCCCATAATGAGACATCTGACGTTACAGATTCCACTCTATGGGAAGCTTTCAAAGCTGTTATGCGGGGCCACATCATAGCCTACGAGGCTAAACTGAAAAAAGACAGACAGAAGGAAATGTCAGAAATCACAGCTCAGTTGTCAGTCCTTGAAAGTGACTTTCAACGATCTGCCTTACCTTCTACACTGAATGAGATTGTGAAACTTAAATTTAAATATAACACTATTCTTTCTAACCAAGTGAGTACTATGCTGTTAAAGGTCAAACAAAAACATTTTGAACTGGCCGACAAACCAGATAAATTATTAGCCCGTCAGCTTAAAAGCATACAAGCTAAACAAACAATCCATAAAATCAAGACAAAAACAGGTACTATCACTACAGATCCAAAAGAGATTAATAAGTGTTTCCGCCAATTTTATGAAGACCTTTACACATCGAAAACCACTGCAGATGCCACGCAAATCTCTGACTTCCTTCACACCCTCCATCTACCTAAATTAAACACCTCAGCACAAGCAGACCTAAAAGCAAATATAACTCTAGAGGAAGTTGAGAGGGCAATACGCTCCTTCCCGAACGGAAAAGCAGCTGGCCCAGACGGTTTTAACAGAGTTTTACAAAGCATACTCAGACAAAATAACTCCTCTCATGTTACGGATGTTCAACCACTCCACTGCTACTGGCCTGCTTCCTGACACCTTGTATTCAGCCAACATCTTCTTGATATTGAAAAAAGATAAGGATGAGTTAGACCCCGCTTCGTATCGCCCTATTGCCCTCCTTAACTCTGACCTTAAGGTGTTCACTAAAGTGCTTGCCAACAGACTAAATAAGTGTATAACAACCATAATCCACCATGACCAAACTGGATTTATTCCAGGGAGATTTTCCTTTTTCAATGTTAGATGGCTAATGAATATAATGTATGCCAGATATGATAGAAGCTCCAAAATCTCTGTTTTAGCCCTTGATGCTAAAAAAGCTTTCGACCAGGTCGAATGGAAATACATCCTGGCGGTGATAAAGGAATTTGGTCTGGGTGATAATTTTTCCTCCTGGGTCAAAATGCTATACGCCCACCCGACAGCCTCGGTTGTCACTAATTGTGACAAATCACCCATTTTTTTCATTGCAACGATCCTGCCGTCAAGGGTGCCCACTAAGCCCACTGCTTTTTTCCACTGGCAATGGAACCTCTCGCCACCAATATAAGGAATCACCCCTCCATTGCCCCTTTAATCCTAGGCAAAGTTGACCACCGTATTTCGCTTTACGTGGACGATGTAGTCCTGTTCCTCTCCCATCCTGAAGAATCGGTTCCTCTTTTACTTGAACTTATTAATAAATTTGGTGAACTGTCTGGCTACACTATAAATTGGGACAAAAAGCGAATTCTTATCTCTCAAAAATAACTTGAGCCCAAATTTTGTTAGCAGCTTGCCCTTCCATATTGTCACAGACAAAATAAAATATTTAGGATTGGTTATCCCCAAAAGACCCCAAACAAATGTATAAATTGAACTATTTAAATATGTTAGAAAAACTTAAATCTAATATTGAAACCTGGAGGCTGTTACCCTTATCTATGATAGGGCGCGTGAACGCAATTAAAATGATGGCTCTCCCCCCAGGTTTCTCTATCTTTTCCAATCTTTGCCTATATTCATACCGAAAACATTTTTTAAGCTTTTGAACTCCATAATCTTTTCTTTCATTTGGGGATTTAAGGTACACCGCATTTCTAAAAAACACATCACCAAACCCAAAATCGACAGGAGGCCTTAGCCTGCCTAATTTCCAGCACTACTACTGGGCCGCAAATTGTAGAGCCTTGACGTATTGGCAAAATACACACCCAGGTAATGTTACAGATTCTACCCCTGCATGGCTTCCAATTGAACAGGACCTTCCCAAAGGCTCTCTTCCCGCTCTTCTCTTTTCAACAAGCAAACTCCCGACAGCTATCGCTGGCTATAGGTTCATAGTTGCCAGTTCCCTAAAAATTTGGCAACAAATAAAAAAAACATACAATCTACCCGATTTTTCAGCTTACACCCCTATTTGCCACAACCCCACTTCCCCCCCCTCATTAAGTGATAACACTTTTTTGATCTGGAAGAACAAAGGTCTTGCCACTTTAGCGGACCTTTACATTGAAAAAGCTTTCGCTACCTTCACGAAACTGAAGGAAAAATATACACTCCCACCTTCACATTTCTTCCGTTTCCTCCAGATTAGGGATTACACACGCAAAAACATAACAAATTTTGAGTCACTCCCTGTCTCCACAGATTTGTACACTCTATTAAACCAGGCCCCTGATTCGAGGAGACTTGTCTCTCGTTTTATCAACATTTTTACAGCTTATGAGCCTGCTCCTACTCGACACCTAAAAGAAGCCTGGGAGAAAGATCTTGGCATTACAATCAGTGCTGACGACTGGGATACTTGCCTTTCTTCCATCCACTCCTGCTCGATAAACTCTCGACATCAACTCATCCAATTCAAAGTAATCCACAGACTCCATTATTCCTGCACTAAACTACACTCTTTTTATCCCTCTGTTTCCCCAATCTGTCCAAAATGTAAAGCAGAAGAGGGCACTCTTGGTCATCTCTTCTGGTTCTGCCCCAAACTATACAAATTCTGGTCTGATATTTTCATTTGCCTCTCCACGATTCATGGTTGTGATATCACCCCAGGCCCTTACACTGCTATATTGGGTGGGGCCCGACGGCTTACTACTCTAACCCATCTTCAACAAAAAATGGTACAATATAGTATGGTCATTGCAAAAAGAAATATTTTAACTTTATGGAAAAGTGAAAATGTGCCATCTTTTAAGACCTGGTTATTAGAAATCACTCACCTATCGTTTGTTTGTCCTCTGCGACCTTTGACAAAATGTGGCAGCCTTTTATGTTGTACTTGTCGAGACTATAATCCTGTGGGTATTTAGGTGTGTGTGCATTATCGGTGCTTCTCACCAAGTACATGTATTTCACTTTGTTGAGATAACAAGCATGTTCTTACTGGTGCTGATTGCTCCTTTACTAACAGTGCTTTGTATTACTTCTGAGCAGTTTTTTTTTTTTTCTCTGCAGTTGATTTTACTTTTATATTCTATATCTATACTATTTTGTTTCTTTCTGAGTGAGGGAACGTGTATTCCAATTATTTCATTTATATTTGAGTTTATGTATCTTTATTTGTATTTTTTCTGTCTATATTTACACTGTTTGTGTAATTGAAAATGTGTAAATAAAATATATATATAAAAAAAAAAATAATAATAATAATAATAATAATTTCTGGAAATGGGAAATGAGACAAACAGTCGGCTACGAGATTGAGGAGTCCTGGTATATGAGTTGCTCGGAGGAGGAATTGTTGTTGAGTAGAGATTAAGTGGGCCTATGCATGAATTGCATAACTGCCAAACATAATCATCCCTTGTTTATAGTTTCAACTTCCACTGCGTAGTCTGAGCAGATGAGTAGATTCGGACCCCAAAGGATGGCTGTTATGACTATGGGATATATTTCCTAATGCTGTGGACACTGCTCTTGACTGTGGATTGTGGAAACTGAATTCTGGAGGCTGTTCAGAATCAACCCAGCAGCCACCATATTAACTGCTGAAGTCTATTTAGGGTGATGCCTCAGTGTGCAGTTGGATGCAGCCGGGATGAGAGATATAGATATTATGTAACGAAATGTTGTTCCATGATGAGAGGTGTTGTTGCCGGAGGCACATTTCCATTGCGATGGTTGCTGCTTTTGACAGAATGTCTGACACGAAGGATTTCCCTTGAGGTATTATCTGGATGGCATTGTTAAGGTGGCCTAGAAGTCCTGGTAGCTGACGCTTAATACATCTGTCTAGCTCAGATGAAGTGTGAGGCTTTGATGTTTCTACTCTGATAATGGAAGGCAGAGTGCAGTGAAAACGTAGATTGGTGTGGATATCCTAATTATGGTGGTGCAGATGTAGGTGCAATGATTTGAAGTCTTAGAGGAGGTGAAGAATGTAAAGGAGTCTGTGGTTGTTAGTAAGAATCCATCGTAGCTTTGGAAAGAAAGACTAACATCCTAGGACTGCTTCTGCAATCGAATGTGGCTCACAGTGAATTAATGGCACCTTCCCAGAAGCCTCACTGGATTCTTGATGGATAGGCAAGATTTGGCATTAGTGGCATCGGCTTTGGCGAGCCAAGCTCCATGGTTTGCTAAGTGAATGAGTATTCTGGGGTTGGGATGATACGGTTAATGGTTGGAATGCAAGTGTCTTGGAGAGAAGATAAGTTGATTTAATTCAGCCTCTTCTGCTAGTGATTTTAAGTCTTTGAGGAGGTGAAGAACGTAAAGGAGTCTATGGTTGTTAGTAAGAATCCATTGTAGCTTCGGAAAGAGAGTCTAACATCCTAGGACTGCTTCTGCAATCGAATGTGGCTCACGGTGAATTAATGGCACCTTCCCAGAAGCCTCACTGGATTCTTGATGAATAGGCAAGACTTGGCATTAGTGGTATCGGCTTTGGCGAGCCAAGCTCCGTGGCTTGCTAAGTGAATGAGTATTCTGGGGTTGTGATGATACTGTTGATGGTTGGAATGCGAGTGTCATGGAGAGAAGATAAGTTGATTTAATTCAGCCTCTTCAGCCAGTGGCCTGTCAACTATATCAGGTTCTTGATAGGAGTGTGGAGGTGCTTTGCAAGTCAGTCTGCTGGTGTTGTAGGGTTATGAGGGCAGGCATTTCTCACATGGGCTCTGTCACAGAACGCACAGGTGTGAAGGAGCCTGCAGTTAGACAAGTGGCAGCCCAGATGATTGAGGTTGTTGTGTGTCATCCTGCCTCTCTGTTGCAGGATTGGCCGGCCTCTATGTCATTGATTTAAGGAAAGGTTAATGTTTACTGAGGAGCATTTCTATCAGCATTGGAATAACTGGAGGGGATGGAGCTCCAGCAGATAGCTGTAGTTTGCATGGAGAAGTGTTGAGGTTTAAGGGTTACTGTAATTGAGCATGCTGAAGCTGTATGTGAGGGGGCTCCACAAGTTCACGTAAAGAGATGTTTAAAATTTGAATATCCAGCAGCAGAGTTCAGGGTTGAGAGGGCTCCTGAATGACCCTTGGTTGGAATGCTGTAGACGAACTGCTGCTGAATTATTTGTGAGCGTAGAGCTACTGAGACAGAAGGTGATGGACTGCTGAAGCTGGCCGAGTAGGTGGTGTCGCTATGGCTAAGTATGTACCTGTTGCTAGATGGCAGGATGTGCAGTTATTGATGGAGTGACGAAAGGGGGAATGGTAGACCAGAGGAAATGGAATTGAAGGTTGGAGGAGTCCTGGCTGGCCCACATGAGGTAGGGACCCTTGGGCACGGGATGAGGCACCTGGACTGCAGAAGTAGCTGTTTGAATCATTAGAAAACTGGGAGCCATATGCTGTAAGCGGCTGAAGGAAGGGTGGAAGAATGAATGTTGGAATGAAAGGATGTTTGTGAGTGGGTTTTAAGCCAACTTGTTGATAGATGGCAGGATGAGAGGGTATTGATGAGGGAGAAATGGATAGTCTATTTGGAATAGAATTGGAGGTTGAAGGAGTCCAGACTGCACCTCATGAGGTAGTGGCGCTGGACGAGACTTCTGGACTGTAAGGGTAGCTATTGAGAATAATTAGGATGCATGAGAGCTGTATTGCTGAAAAAATGGCTGAAGGAAGGGTGGAAGAATGGATGCTAGGATGAAAGGATGTCTTTGAGTGGGTGGTATTGAGGATGAGAGGATATTGGTGGGGGAGGAGCAGGGATGCTGTTTACGCACCTCCCAAAATTCGGAAATAGCGTTTACCCACCTCCAAAGTGAAGTCTTTCATATTGCACTGCAACTGTCAGTCTTGACCAATTGCTTGCGGTGTTGCCAGTAGTAGTGGGGAGTTCGGATCATTTTACTGACTCGGATCTTTGAATCTCGTTCAGCAAAATGAACTAATCTTTTCTCTTTCCATCTCTATGGGACTGACAGGAAGAATAAAAGACTCGGACCTCACCTATCGATTCAGAACCCATATGTTGCATAATGCGCATGTGCGGTCAACACAAAATGAACGAATCACTCTCTGAGACAACTCGGTAGTCCCGAGTCATATTAAAGATTCGTTCAAAATGAACAAATCGATCATGAACGACACACAACAGACTGCATCAAGATTCAAAAATGGATATCCGACAATTTTTTAAGCGCCGTCAAGACAGCAGCCCTCCTCCTGATGCCAGCAAACGGCCCGGCTACAAGCCCAGAGTGAGAGAGCTCGGAAAACAGTACTAAACTTTATCTTTTTGAGGTTAATTTGGTTCACAGTAGATTCATGCCACTGACTCAAGTCACCTCTGCCTAGCTAGTTAATGTTATCACTAGCCGTTCACGGTTCCGCGGGTACAGTAAACGTCCGTTAATAATAATAATAAGAAGAAGAATAACGTTCGTTATTTTGAATAGAAATCATCACTCATACAGCAGCCATTCATCTCATCTCCGGTTTATTTGTGTTCGTATACATACAATATCCACGATCCGCCAGGGCTATATAGTCTAATGGTGCACACATTTGGAGAAATAATAATTTTATGACATGTTTGTAAAATATTTTGTCATACAGAATAACATTTTTTATTCATTTTTCACTGATTTATGCGATCTGAAGAGCTCAAACAGCTAACAGAGCTAGCGATTACTCTCCTCTTATTGATTCGCGTCAGCTATGACATCAGTGCAATATCATTAGTTTGTAAAGCTGTCAATCATCTTACATGAACCACGTGATCAAAAGGATGTCCTGCGTCATTGCAGTCTGTGTCACTGATAAAATATATGAAAGCATCTTATCAGCCTTTTCTAAAACTTCTCCAAAGCCTCCCATGATATGGTCTTACAATTATAAAATGCATAATTTTAGAGATATCATCCTCAGATTTGAAATGAAGCATGACCACACTTGTAGCTACACTTTAGTTGTGGTTAGTGTGTAGTTGATATCCAACATTCAAAAAAATATTTTATACATTTAATAAATATATTCTTAATATTTGTTGTTTTTGTTTTGCTATAGCATTCAGACTGGGTACCTAAACATTGAATACATACTAAATAATTTATAAGTCTATAGGCCTTATAATGCGACCAGCTACTTGACAGGATGTAGTTTGCTAAGCTGTTTTTTCTCCATTTTAACTTAAAAAATTTTACAGACAGAGGTGAGACAGACAATTATGCAGAGAGCATAAGAAAGAGGACATATAGAGAGGAGAGAGATAGAGAGAGGAGATGAGGAAAGAGGAGGGAAAGACGTAAGACAAACAGAGAATGAAGAAACAGAGACAGGACAATTCGAGGGAGAAGGAACAAAGAGAGGAGAGACAGAGAGAGGAGAAGCTGAGGACGAAGGAACAGAGAGAGGAGAGACAGAAAGAGGAGAAGCTGAGGACGAAGGAACAGAGAGAGGAGAAGCTGAGGACAAAGGAACAGAGAGAGGAGAGACCGAGAGAAGATGCCACCCACACATTTGGACTGAAAAGCAACACAGTCAGTTTAAAAAAGCTAACCCTTGGCTAATTGTCAATGGTGATTTTCTTGGGTGTCGTACTTGCCAAACTGTCAAATGCCTTGGAGTGTTTAAAGAGATGGGCATGTCTCTCTCAAATGAATGGTCGCAGACTAAAGTTACATACAGCACAATGGCAATCGCCAAAATCAGCTGTCATGCTTAAGGAGCAAAATCTACAAGCATGGGACATCAAAAAGTCACAAGGCAGCAGAAAATACAGTGAACACAAAAACACAATTGATGTTTCCATACAAAAACAAGTGGAGGAGGAAGCAGAGAAGACAGCCTCACTGTTTCGAACAGCATACATCCTAGCAAAGAACAACAGGCCATACACAGACTACCAGGAGCTGGTGGTGCTCCAGCAAGAAAATGGTCTTGACATGGGCACCACTCTCCATTCCAGATATACTGCAAAAGGTATAATTGATCACACAGCAAAGGAAATGAGACAGAAAATATTGCACCACATACTAACTAAACACCAGAGGTTCAGTGTTTTAATTGACGAGTCCACAACTCTTAGCAAGAAATTGGCTCTAGTAGTGTATTTAACGTCTGTAATAAATGATGTGCCCACAGTAATATTCCTCGATTTAGTTGAGCTGGAAAGCCAGTCAGCTGAGAATATTACAAAGAGTTTGCTTCAGTGCCTACAAACTTGGGGACTGGATGAAAATTTAATCCAGGCAAATGTAATTGCTTTTGCTTGTGATGGAGCAAGTGCCATGCTAGGGAGAAAATCTGGGGTTGCTACCCATCTACAACAGATGTATCCAAATCTTATAGTTTGGCACTGCCTCAACCATAGATTGGAATTGGCCGTGGGAGATACAGTCAAACATGTTAACAACATAAACTATTTCACTTCATTTTTAGACAAAATTTACACACTCTACCATAGGTCACCAAAGAACTGCCGTGAACTGGCTCAGCATGCACAACAACTTGAAATAAGTTTGCAGAAAATTGGGAGGGTCCTTCGATGGGCAGCCAGTTCGATTGGCAGCCAGCAGTTTCAGAACAGTTAAGGCTGTATGGAACTCGTACAAAGCTTTGCATCAGCACTTTACTGCTGCTTCTGTCGATGGCACAAGAGATGAAAATGAGAAGGCAATGTATACAGGGGTCTGATGGCCAAAATGGAGACACAAGAATTCCTGTGTGATTCAGCCTTAATGTATAACACGTTAAAGGAAATTGCACACCTTTCCCTGAACTTGCAAGGAAGAAGAATGACACTCACAAAAGCAGACAAACTTATGAAAAGAACCATTCGCATTATTTCATCCATGATGACCGCTCCAGGTGATAAAATACAAGAAGCTCTTACAGCTGCAGAGAGACAGGAGTTTAAGGGCATCCCCTTAACAACCAGTCCCAGGGTAAGACAGATAGACTCCTCAGAGTTCTTTCAGTCACTCATTGGGAACCTGGAGGACAGGTTGTTCAGCACTGGTTCAAGCAGACACCCTGGCGTATCAGCTGAGAACACCAGTCAGTATACAGATTTGCTTGATCACTTTAAAGTTCTCAATCCAGAAAACTGGCCTGTTCCCTTACATGAGCAGTATGAGGAAGCTTGCATCAAACAGCTCACACTGAGGTTCAGGCTTGACCAAAGGAAAGTGCTTGAGGGCTTCAGGGATTACAAAGACGACTCTAGTGTGATACCTTGTCCCCACTCACAAGACTTGTCCCCACTCACAAACATTCTCAGCCTGATCCCTGTGAGCAGTGCAGAATGTGAGCAAGGATTCAGCTTAATGAATATCATCATGTGTCCACTGAGATGTAGACTCCTGAGTGAAAGCGTCTCAGCATTGATGTTTGTTAACCTGAATGGTCCTCCATTGTCAAAGTGGAACCCAATGGGGTATGTGAAATCTTGGCTGGTAAAGCACAGAGGAGCTACAGACACACGAACACGCCCCTGCAAGCCATAATCTCAAGTGGACAAAGAGGCAATCTGGGCATTGTTGTGATATTAATTTGGGTTTAATGTTTTTTTAGTTTTGCAAAATCATCTGTTAATGTCGGCAGCCATTACACTTGTGGAAACTACACAACAAATAATGTCTTCCTTCTTCTAATAATCACAGAAACTGAGTTTTCTTTCAATTAAAATATGTGGCACCAGATTCATCCTTCTGTTGTTAATCTGCACCTGCTACATTAGCAATTGGAAAAAACTGTAATCGACAACTATTTTGATAATAGATTAGTCGGTTTGAGTCATTTTTTAAGACAAAAGTAAAAAATTCTTTGTTTCCAGCTTGTTAAATGTGAATATGTTCTAGTGTCTTCTCTCCTCTGTGACAGTAAACTGAATATCTTTGAGTTGTGGACAAAATGAGACATTTGAGGACCATTCCTGGGCTTTTGGGGAAACACTGATCCACATTTTTCTGACACATTATAGACCAAACAACTTAGGAATTGAGAAAATATTCAACAGATTAATCGATTATGAAAATAATCCCAAATCCCTAATCATTATGTACAAGTGCATATAAGCCTCCCTCTCTATCTCTCTTAAAAAAATTTGTTCTTTCTGTTTTGTCATTTAGTAAATTTTATAGATTTCAACCATATTATTCCTTCTTGAGTCTCTTTAACAAGAACTTAGATTAATGTATGAATTGAATAGTGATTGTGTGACCTATATGAGGGAACAACCAGTGAGACCCTTGGTAGTAATATCAAATGATAGCCTATAGCGATGTCATCAGGATACACATACACCGGTAGGCAGTGGCACACCTTACCGTGACCATGATGTGGTCACCCAGAATTTATAGTTTACCCACCTCTTTTTTTACCACTACACCTTTGGGGAGGAGGTAGAATGAAGGAGGGTAAAAGGGAGTGAGGGAGAGAGAATTTGTTGTTTCCCCATACAAAGAGATAGGAGTTGCTCTTCCATGCCTAAGAAGCATTTCAAAGATGGCCGCTGAGTGACATGACTTGTCTTAAAAAAGGACTTTGGCGTGAGGGACAGTGAATGGACATCTGGAATTTAGCAGTAGCTATAGATAATTATTAGAAAACATGGAGCCGTATTGCTGATTGTTTGTTTATTTACTTATTAAGCCATACCAGCATATGTGGCTATATTTCATGGCGAAAATCAGTTAATACATAAATCAATCCGTACACAAGTCTGTAATACATATGAGTCAAGGGGGAACAACTTAGAATGTTCAATTTAACCAGCCTGCGTGTCTTTGGGCTGTCAGCCATATTGCTGTAATCAGCTGAAAGGAAGGGTATAGGAGTGGATGTTGGGATGAAAGGATGTTTGTAAGCGGAGATTTATGAGCAAACTGTGAGCACAGAGAAGAAGAATTTTGGGAGAGATCAGATTGAGCGAGTGCAGGTGGAATTACATCTTGCCTGCCGCTAGAGGGAGCTGCTGTCTGATGCTTTGGAGGAGAATTCTTGTGACGTCCCATGTGACGGAGAGTTACTCCCTAGGATTTTCCGGAAGTGCTGAGGGCTCAAAGTTTGTTATGACAGAAGTTTTATTGATACTGAATATAGATGAAATAACTGTTTGTTATCTGCACGATTGAATTGGATACCTTGGATTTAAGTGCGTGTTGAAGGCGACCCGTGGTTCAGTTGTCCTCGGCTCTGGATTCTAAAAGACGTGCAATGGGAGCGCTGAGGAAGCATCGGAGAACCGGCTCACGAGGAGAGCGAAAATTCAGTTTCTGTGTCCACCACACAAACGATGATGGCCCGCGGATTCCACTAATGGAGAGGGTGGAGACTGGGAGCTCAGAGTCCTCCCGAGATGAGCCTGGGAGTAGACACTCGTGGCCCGGAATGTGTGCGACCAAATGCGACCGCTCGGAAAGAGACTGCGATCGAGGTGATGAGAGGTGATCCTCAAGTGTCGCCAGTGACACTGAATCGAACAGAGTGCTATCCAGGCCAGGTGAGTCCATCTGTCCTTCGAGAGAACGAGACTAGCAGTACGGTATAAGGTGACCCGATATATATGGAGGTTTCAGGAAGTCAGGTGATTGTTTGGGGTGTGCCCCTGCTCCTGAACATCTGTTAACCAATTAACTCCATTTGTGTGCATAGAAAAAGTCTTAGATCTTTGAGTTCAGCCCATGAAAAATGAGGGCTAAAACTAAAGTGTTGCATTTATAATTTTGTTCAGTCTAGTATCTGTGCAATCAAGTCGATGATATTGCTGGAAATGAAGTGTCCCCAACTAAGCAAGCCAATGGCAAGATCCAAAACTCCAACGTTGACAGAATAGAGGAAAAAATCTTGGGAGAAACCAGGCTCAGTCTGGGGGCCAGTTCTCTTCTGGCCAGACGAACCAGCAGTTCAATTCAAGGCTGCAGCAAAGTCACATTGTGCAGGAGAATCATCTGGTTCCTGTGGTCTTGTCCCGGAGGCCATCTAGAAGACAAGGACTTCACTGGGGATCTGTCTCTGGGGCTCATCTAGTTATCCTGGTCTCCGCTGACATTCAGGGTTGTAGAGGTCCTTTCTAGGTGCTAATCCACCATCTGGTGGCTACGGTGACCTCGGAATAAGAAAGAAACAGACTAATATTAGCATAGATGCCATTCTTCTAATGACGTAGCAAGTACACTGGGTGTTATGGAAAGTGTTCCCGGTTCCGGTTGTCCTAATTAATGCAGCCTAAAAATCCTTTAATAGATTTGAATATTAGAAATGTGTTAGTGTGTTACTGTATGTGTAAGGCAGGTTAAAAAGATGGGTCTTTAATCTAGATTTAAACTGACATAGTGTGTCTGCCTCCCAAACAATGTTAGGTAGGTTATTCCAGAGTTTGGGCACTAAATAGAAAATTGTGCCACCCACAGTTGATTTTGAAATTCTAGGTATTATCAAATTGCCAGAGTTTTGAGAATGCAGCGTGCATTGGGGGACTATAATGCAATAAGAGCTCATTCAAATACTGAGGTGCTAAACCATTCAGGGCTTTATAAGTAATAAGCAAGATTTTAAAATCTATACAATGTTTAATAGGGAGCCAGTGCAGTGTTGACAGAACCGGGCTAATACGGTCATACATCCTGGTTCTAGTAAGAACTCTAGCTGCTGCATTTTGGACCAGCTGGAGTTTGTTTATTAAATGTGCAGAACAACCACCCAATAAAGCATTACAATAATCTAACCTTGAGGTCATAAACACATAGATTAACATTTCTGCATTTGACATTGAGAGCACATGTGATAATTTAGATATATTTTTGAGATGGAAAAATGCAGTTTTACAAATGCTTGAAACGTGGCATTCTAAGGAAAGATTGCTATCAAATAGCACACCAAGATTCCTAACTGATGAAGAAGAATTGACAGAGCAGCCATCAAGTCTTAGACAGTGTTCTAGGTTATTACAGACAGAGTTTTAAGGTCCTATAACACCTTTGTTTTTTTTATTTTGTTTTTGTTTTTCTCAGAATTTAGCAGTAAGAAATTACTCATCATCCAGTTTTTTTATATCGACTATGCATTCCTCTAGTTTTTCTAATTGGTATGTTTCACCGAGCCGTGAAGAAATATAGAGCTGAGTATCATCAGCATAACCGTGAATGCTAACACCGTGTTTCCTGATGATATCTCCCAAGGGTAACATACTCCCAAGGGTAAAGTGTCCCTAGTACTGAGCCTTGAGGTACTCCATACTGCACTTGTGATCGATATGATACCTCTTCATTCAGTGCTATGAATTGATGGCGGTCATTTAAATATGATTTGAACCATGCTATTGCACTTCCATTAATGCCAACAAAGTTTTCTAGTCTATTCAAAAGAATAATTTCGGTCAGTAGTGTCGAAAGCAGTGCTAAGATCCAATAGCACTAATAGAGAGATACAACTACAATCAGATGATAAGAACAGGTCATTTGTAACTCTAATTAGAGCAGTCTCAGTACTATGATACTGTCCAAATCTTAACTGGAAATCCTCACAGATAGCATTTTTCTCTAAGTAGGAATATAATTGTGAGGACACTACCTTTTCTAGTGTTTTGGACAGAAAAGGGAGATTCGAGATCGGTCTGTAATTAACTAGTTCTTTGGGGTCAATTTGTGTTTTTTTTAATGAAAGTCTTAATAACAGCCAGTTTGAATGTTTTGGGGACATACCCTAATGACAATGATGAATTAATAATAGTCAGAAGAGGATCTATGACTTCTGGAAGCACCTCTTTTAGGAGCTTAGATGGAATAGGGTCTAACATACATGTTATTGGTTTAGATGATTTAACAAGTTTATACAATTCTTCCTCTCCTATAGTAGAGAATGAGTGGAATTGTTCTTCGGGCGATCTATAGTGCACTGTCTGATGCAATACTGTAGCTGACAGCTGCATGGTTACAATTTTATCTCTTACAGTATTGATCTTGGAAGTAAAGTAGTTCATAAAGTCATTAATGCTGTGCTGTTGGGAAATGTCAAAACCTGTTGATGCTTTATTTTTCGTTAATTTAGCCACTGTATTGAATAAATACCTGGGGTTATGTTTGTTTTCTTCTAAAAGAAACGAAAAGTAATCAGATCTAGCCATTTTAAATGCTTTTCTGTAGGATAGGGTACTTTCCCGGCAAGCAATACGAAATACCTCTAGTTTTGTTTTCCTCCAGCTGCGCTCCATTTTCCGTGCTGCTCTCTTTAGGGTGCGATTATGCTCATTATTCCATGGTGTCAGACTGTTTTCCTTAATCGTCCTTAAGTGTAAAGGAGCAACTGTATCTAAAATGCTAGAAAAGAGACAGTCCATAGTTTTTGTTTCATCATCAAGTTGTTCTGAGCTATTGGATATGCTAAGGAATTGAGATAAATCAGGAAGATTACTTACAAAGCAGTCTTTTGTGGTAGAAGTGATGGTTCTAGCATACTTGTAACAAGGAGTAGAATTTACAGTTTTAGCTATATGAAGTTTGCACAAGACTAGATAATGATCTGATATATCACCGCTTGGCTCCATATTTTCAACACAATCAACATCAATTCCATGTGACAGTATAAAATCTAGAGTATGTGTCATGGATCAACCCCGTGATCATAAATGGACTGTATGCACGTACACCATATCTAGCACACACACATACACTGCACGCATCATTAACATGGTCTGTTTGCCGGCACTGACATCATGTATACACAGACCTGTATAATGCCTGTGAGTATTCGAATGTATTGTGTATTAGGTGTTTAAGATATGTGAGGGTACGATGTGTATTTTGTTTATTATGTATACTGTAGTTTATATAGTGTGATGCGTGTCCCGAGCACTCATCAGCGTCGCCCTGGCAACAGCACAGGCACATCTGTGCCTACTCATCATGGGCTGAGCGGCCACACCTGCGTGCCATCAGCCGCTGCCTATTTAAACCCCGCAAGCAGGCACAGAGGTGAGAGATGTCTCCACAAGAACCGGCTAACTTTGTCTTTTCCTCTGCCTCTAGACAGCAGCGTGTGACCGCCAGCCCCACCGCCACGGGAGAGCACGGACCCACACTGCACTAGCACCGACGACCCCACCCCTCACCGCGGCTACGAGTGGACTGGTTTGGATTTCTTTGTTTTGATTTTTTCCCCTCACGGTCTTTGCCTCACACGTCTTCTCTGGTTCCCCAGGTGGCGCTCCTCCCCCAACGATGGAAGAGCTGCTAAAACATCTCACTGAGGTAAGCATCCGCCAGCAGCAGATTATGGAGCACATGGCCTCTCGGCAGGGGGAAACCGAGCGAGAGTTGGCCGCGCTGCACCTAGCCACAGCCCCGCGAACTCCGCTACCTGACCCCCGTGTCCAAGCAACCCAGCTGCTGCCCAGGATGACTGGCCATGACGATGTAACGATGTAATTCCAGATGTTCGAGACCGTAGCTGTGAGGGAAGCGTGGCCCAAGGAAGATTGGGCACGCATCATTGCACCCTTGCTAACGGGAGAGGCTCAGCGCGCCTACTTTGCGCTTCCCCCGGAGCTAAGCACCTCCTACGAGGACCTACGAAAGGAGATCCTGGGACGAATGGGGTTGTCGCCGATCAGCGCGGCCCAGTTGTTCAACGAGTGGACCTTCGACCCGCGGCAGCCAGCCCGGGCCCAAGCCGCTAGCCTCTCCCGTCTGGCTCAACAATGGTTGCTGGCCGGGGGTCCCACCGCACACCAGGTAGCGGAGCACGTTGTGGTCGACCGCCTCCTACGTGCCCTTCCCCGCCCACTACGGCAGGCCGCCGGATGCGGAACCCGGCCAACCCAGGTGAGGGTTGCCGAGGGGAAGGAACTTCAGCCGGCACCCCACCCAACACCACATTTCATTGTGGAAAATGGCCTGCTCTACTGTGTCGCCCAGCGGCGGGGAGAGGAGAAGACCCTGCTGGTGGCCCCGCGCACCAAGATGGAGGCGGTGATCGAGATCGGCCATGCCCATCCGATGGCAGGCCACCTAGGAGCCCAGAACACGATACAGCGCCTCCGTGATCGTTTCCACTGGGCGGGGCTCGAGGCTGAGGTCCGCCGGTTTTGCCAGGCCTGTCCAACGTGCCAGCGGACGTCGCCTCGGACCCCTCCCCCCAGCCCGCTGATACCGCTACCCATCATAGAGGTGCCCTTCGAGCGGATTGGGATGGATCTGGTGGGGCCGCTGCCAAAGTCCACCCGGGGGCACGAACACATCCTGGTCATCGTGGACTATGCCACCCGGTACCCTGAGGCTATCCCCCTTCGGAAGGCAACCACCAAGGCCATCGCCCAGGAGCTCTTCCTCCTCTTCAGCCGGGTTGGCATCCCGTCGCAGATACTGACTGACCAGGGTACCCCCTTCATGTCCCGGATGATGGCAGTTGTGTGCAAGTTACTGAAGGTACAACAGCTCCGCACCACGGTGTACCACCCCCAGACCGACGAACTCGTCGAGTGCTTCAACCAGACCCTGAAGCAGATGCTGCGCCGGGTGGCAGCCGAGGATAAACGGGACTGGGACCAAATGCTTCCTTATGTGCTCTTCGGCATCTGGGAGATTCCTCAAGCCTCCACTGGCTTCACCCCCTTCGAGCTGCTCTTTGACCGACAGCCCCGCGGATTGCTCGACGTAGCCCGAGAGGCCTGGGAACAACAACCGGCGGTACACCGAACCACCATCGAACATGTGCGTGAGATGAGGGAACGGATCGAGAGAGTGATGCCCATCGTCCGGGAACACCTAGTGAAGGCCCAACAGGCGCAGCAACGACAGTACAACCGGGCGGCCCAACCACGGGAGTTCCAGCGAGGAGACCACGTCCTGGTCCTGGTGCCCATGGCTGCCTGCAAGTTCCTGGCTACTTGGCAAGGCCCATATACAGTCACGGAAAAGGTTGGACCAGTTACGTACCGCATGCGGCAGCCCGGTAGAAGAAGGGAGGATCAGCTCTACCACATTAATCTGCTGAAGCGCTGGGTCGGGACCGGGCCCCAGCTCTCCGCCTACACCAGCTCCACTCCCGTGGTTGTGGATATGGATGCCCAACTGTCCGCCGCCCAGAAGTCGGAGCTGCAGCACCTGGTCAGTCAGTTTCCGGATGTGTTCTCCCTCCAACCGGGGCGGACCCACATACTGGAGCATGACACCCGCACACCACCAGGGACCATCGTCCGGCAGCGGCCCTACCGTGTCCCGGAGGCTCAGCGACACACCATCGAGGAGGAGGTACAGGAGATGTTGAGGTTAGGGGTAATAGAACCATCACGCAGCCCGTGGTCCAGCCCTATCGTCATGGTCCCGAAGCCCGACGGCACCCTCCGCTTTTGTAACGACTTCCGCCGCCTGAACGAGGTCTCCGAGTTTGACGGTTACCCAATGCCCCATGTAGACGACCTGCTGGACCGATTGGGAAGGGCCCGGTTCATATCCACGCTCGATCTCACCAAGGGCTACTGGCAGGTCCCCCTAATGGAGCAGGCGAAACCCAAGACGGCCTTCTCCACCCCAAGCGGCCACTGGCAATACCGGGTCCTTCCCTTTGGCCTACACGGGGCCCCAGCCACCTTCCAGCGGCTCATGGACGTCCTCCTCCGACCGCATCAGGACTATGCGGCGCCTACCTCGACGACGTCGTGATCCACTCGGAGACCTGGCAGGACCATCTGGAGCGGCTGCGGAGGGTGCTCACGGAGCTGCGCCGGGCTGGCCTGACTGCCAACCCCCGGCAGTCTGGCCCTTGCCGAAGCCAAATATTTGGGGTATCAGGTGGGTCGCGGCCTGATCTGACCGCATGAGAAGAAGGTGACAGCTATCCTCTCTGCGCCGCGGCCCACCTCTAAAAGACAGGTACGGGCCTTTTTGGGGTTGGCGGAATATTATCGCTGCTTTATCCCTAACTTCTCCTCCTTAGCTTCTCCCCTGACAGACCTGACCAGGAAGGGGCAGCCGGAGAAAGTCGGGTGGAACTCCGAAACAGGAACTCCTGAACATCAAGGCTGCCCTGACGACGGAACCGGTCCTCCGTGCCCCTGACTTCAACCGCCCCTTCCTGCTGCAAACGGACGCATCCGACACCGGGTTGGGAGCCGTCTTGTCGCAGGGCCACGAAGGTGAGGAACACCCGGTGATGTACATCAGCCAAAAGCTGACCCCCGCAGAGCAACGATATGCCACCGTAGAGAGGGAAGCGTTGGCCGTAAAGTGGGCAGTCCTGGAGCTCCGCTATTACCTCCTCGGCCGCCACTTCACCCTCCTCACGGGACCACGCCCCCCACCATACGACATCCCGGGCGAAGGAGACCAACGCCAGGGTGACGCGATGGTTCCTGGCGCTCCAGGACTTCCACTTCACCCTACGACATCGGACGGGGACGGCCAACGCCAACGCCAATGCCGACGGACTCTCCCGCCTGTGGTCAGCTTTCGCAGGTCTGTCAGGCTCCACTCCCCACCCTCCCCCTATCTCCCCACTGCTCCAGAGGACTAGGACGATGCTTGGGGGGGGGGGGGAGTGTGACGCGTGTCCCGAGCACTCATCAGCGTCGCCCTGGCAACAGCACAGGCACACCTGTGCCTACTCATCACGGGCTGAGCGGCCACACCTGCGTGCCATCAGCCGCTGCCTATTTAAACCCCGCAAGAGGGCACAGAGGTGAGAGATGTCTCCACAAGAGCCGGCTAACTTTGTCTTTTCCTCTGCCTCTAGACAGCAGCGTGTGACCGCCAGCCCCACCGCCACGGGAGAGCACGGACCCACACTGCACTAGCAGCACCTCACAGACAAGACGCTGAGCACCGAATGCCCAAATCACCTCACCGCACCGCCTTTTCAGTTAATAAAATCCACCCTTCGGGGAACTTACCCTCATCCTCGTGTCGTGTCCTACTTCACTCCGCCACAATATGCACAAAGTGTTGGGTAACATTAGCCGCGACATTGTTCATTCATTTTCATTATAAATAACCACAATACACATATGTCTGTGTTAAAGTCTTTATTTAAGATTAGGTCGCACAGTATAACAAATATAACTTACCTCCTTGTAATATACCAGTGGCCAAACCTGAATTGTTTTAAACCTTAAGTATTTAAGCATGGTGGACACACCGTCTGATTGGGAGAAACCATGTTGGGTATGATGTCACTTTGGGGGGGGTGGGGGGGGTGGGGGGGGGGGGGGGGGTTTCAATGTACCTGTAAAACAAGGGTTATATTTGTAAATATTGTTTTCTTTTATTTATGTTTTTGTTTTGTTTTGTTTTGCTGTGGGATCTACACTATCCACACAATAAATTCACCTCCACTGGAGTTTCCTGTCGCCGTGGTCTTATTATGCCTCCGATCGCGAGTGCCATCCCTAACCGTATGATTTCGACAATGAGTATGTCCTGACACGTGTTGTCTAACCCCAATAGAGTTCAGAATGTCTATGAATGCTGATCCCAATGCGTCCTTTTCATTATCAACATGGATATTAAAATCACCAACAATTAAAACTTTATCTGCAGCCAGCATTAACTCGGATATGAAATCAGCAAATTCTTTAATAAAGTCTGTATGGTACCCTGGTGGCCTGTATATAGTCGCCAGTACAAATGTCAGGGGAATTATCATTAACACTTGTTTCTATAGATAATGTTATATGAAGCACCAATACTTAAAACGAGTTATACTTGAAGCCTGCCATCTGAGAAATATTGTTATAAAATGTAGCATTTACCTTTTGGACGCGGCTCATGTTTATAACAGTTATCTTGGATGGCAGACTCGTTTAAAATAATGTAATCATCAGGTTTTAGCTAGGTTTCTGTCAAACAGAGCACATCTAGGTTATGATCAGTGATCATATCATTTACAAAAAGTCCTTTTGTAGAAAGGGACCTGATATTCAACAAGCCCAATAAGCCTATGATTTGTTTATCCATATTACATCTGTTTTTTATTTGTTGAAAATCAATTAAAAATGTTACTCTTAAATTGGTTTGGAAGTTTTTTGCATTTTTTAATTCAGGGAACAGACAGTCTCTATAGTGTGATATCTAGTTGAAAGAGTCTCTATGTGCTGAGAATTAGCTGATTTCTGTGACGTGAGATGGCTAGCCAGTCTGTCTGCTTCCTGACCTGGGCCCCAGTTAGTCAAGTACAAACTCTAAGACTTTGTGCCATATTTCTAGAGAGGAGCAGCACCACCCCAGAAGGAATCTCTTCTCTATTAACTGGAGTCCCAATCAGATTTCCTGTTTCAGTTATTATTACAGTTATTTGTTTCATTCCTTTGGTGCAGTTTTCACAAGCAACTGTTACATTTTAACCCTTAGAACTAATATCAAAACAGATAATCAAAAAACAGAAATCACAAACACATCCAGTATTACCAAAACACCTTTGCCATAATATTATATTTTTTGGAGATATCATGTACATACAGTTATTCAAAAACTAAAGCTCTTCTTTCAT
Organism: Cyprinus carpio; assembly: GCF_018340385.1. Lineage (NCBI taxonomy): Eukaryota > Metazoa > Chordata > Actinopteri > Cypriniformes > Cyprinidae > Cyprinus > Cyprinus carpio. The sequence continues at coordinate 19,714,707 of NC_056600.1, read as the reverse complement.
GATCCTATACAGTACAAGATTGAACGAGCAACTGGCAGAGAAATGTTGATTCACAGTAAGCATTAAGCAAGACTCTACTGCAAGTATTTGATTCCAAATACAATAATACACATCAAAAAACAAAATAAAAAAATAAAAAAAGAAAAACATCAAACAAACCAAAGAAGAATAATGTGTGTGTGTAATTAAATAAAAAGGTGATTATTCCAGAGGAATAGTGTGTGTGTGTGTGCTCCATTCAATTGAAATTAGTGCCAGTGCTGACAGCCTCTCTTGGTTCATTGCTGACCTGAGGTATGTTTTTAATCAGCTTTACTAGTTTTATTACTTGAATTGAACTAATTATGTTAACTCAACTAATTTAATGAAGAAGAGCTAAATAAATAGTCAACTAAGTAGATGTAATGTTATTTATTTATACTCCCCACTGGCAGCAAGACACAGTACCCAGGGATGCAAACCAATCATGGGTGCCAAAGACGAACACCTTCCCTCAAAATAAAATGTACTAACCTTGGTTCCCTGAGATAAGGAACGAGTACTGCATCTGTATAAGAAGCTTTGGGGGAAAACTCCTTTTTCTCAGATGACTGAAGCCTTTCAGTATCGCAGTGTAACTGCACGGCCATTGGTTCGTGCAGTGAATAAAAATAGGTGGGAGCCACTGAGGTAGCAAAGGACTCATTAAAGATGAGTCGTGCTTTCCTTTTTGCAGCAGGGGTTGGAGCGAAGGCTGTCTCCCTCCACCCTTAAAGTCTATGTTGCCGCGATTGCTGCTAACCACGACCCGGTGGAAGGGAAGTCGAAGGTTAAATCCTCCACGGCCCTCCTCTATACCCTCTTGGGACCTGTCTCTAGTGCTCAAAGCACTCTTTGCAGTCAGCTGAGCTGAGGTTTCTGTAAATGAAAACTCTGCTCCTGGTTGCACTGTCCTCCATCAAAAGGGTAAGGGACCTGCACACATTTTCAGTCAGCAAATCATGCCTGGAGTTTGGGCCGGCTGAGTCCCAGCTAATCCTGAAACCCCAGCTTGGCTATGTGTCAAGGGTTCCCACAACTCCCTTTAGGCAGACCCATCTGAGCTTAAATTTGTCCCATCCAAGCCTTGAGATACGTAGACTGGACACAAAGCTTCAGGACCTCAGAGCAGCTCTTTGTCTGTTTCGGAGGCCAGCAGAAGGGGAATGCCGTCTCTAAGCAGAGGAGGGCACACTGGATACTAGATGCCATCACCCTGGCTTATCAGGCTGAGGGTGTGCTCTGCTCATTCAGGTTGCGAGCACACTATACTTGGAGTGTTGCATCCTCCTGGGCAATATCTCATGGCGCCTCACTGACAGATATTCGTAGAGCTGTGGGCTGGGCAACCTCTAACACATTCGCTAGATTCTATAGCCTTCGTGTGGAGCCTCCCGTGTTCTCACCTCAAATGGGTAGAAGCACTGAGAGGCCCCAGTTTAGTGTCAGCTTACTAAAACCGCTTCAGAGAGTCCAAACTGTAGACCCTCTCGAGCTCGTCTGTCCCCTCGGCAGCCAGATGTGGCAGAACGTCCAGAGCCAGGCCCTCACTCGATGAATCCGTGAGAACCAGTAGAGGGCTGGGTTCCATATGTAGAGACCTAAGTGGATCCGATATGTGTAAAGTCCACGGTATAGCCTCAGATGGTTTCCCCGGCAGACTTTCTGCCATTTCCCAAGAGGGTAAATATAACCTTTAAATCTTCCATATGCACCTAAAAAGTTACCCATATGTGTAAGTGCTTCCGAAACCTCCTTCAGGAAGGATTGGGCTTCTGCAACATTCCGGTTCCAAGTGGAATGGGTATGTTTTCCTAGTGTTATCTAATCTCACTGAGTGGGTAGTGCTATGACAAACAGTGACTGGTCTTCTTGTTGCGAGCCCCGGCCTATGCCGAAAAGGGGGCGCAGGAGGCTAGCCCAGGACACTGGAAGGGGCAGCATCCGTGGCGCTTTGGTACGGATCCCAATTAGTCGTTCATTACCAACATGACGTCGAGAGTGACCGACTGAAAGGGAATGTCTCATTTACGTGTGTTACCCTCATTCCCTGAAGGAGGGAACGGAGATGTCATGTCCCATCGCCACAGCTGCTGTACCACCGCTGAGCTGCCGGGTCATTGCCGGCTTGGCTCCTCGGCAAAAACCTGAGTATGTGTTCCACCTGCTGCCTAATGATACTCACGCTGCGGTCAGCGGCAGTTGGATGCAATCACCACATGCCAATGTGTATTGGGAGAGAGATCCCAATTCATCTGTCATTACCGACATGAAGTCTCTCTTCCCTCCTTCCGGGAATGAGGGTTACATATGTAACTGAGACATTGTGGATGCCATACACAATTTTGATGAAATCTAGTTAAGAGACTTGATTCACCATCCTGGTATGGATTTAACTCTTCTGCCTTAGCCAACAAATTGGAGTGTCTGATGGACCAGACTCGGAGCACAGGTCTTCCCTCATTAAACTGCTGCCATGGGACAGTGTGAGTAGGTTGTCATGTCCAAAAATAATAAAAAATAAAATCTGGTTCTGTGTTGTTAAATATTCGGGCTGTTTTTAAAATTCAGTATGAAGTAGAAATAATTGATTATTAGTAGATAAATATAAAATCACAGTGCAGAAAAAAAAAGTCATTTCAGTGGTGGAGCTTGGTGGTAATTAGATTTTGATTAAAGATTATGAAGAAATTATTTTCTTTAGAATAATGTTCACTGGGAATGTGTGTAACAAAAAGAAAATGGTGGTGCTTTTACTTTATGTTGACTTTAAGTCAAGTCAAGTCAAGTCTGCTTTATTGTCAATTCTTCCACATGTACAGTACATACAGAGAATTGAAATTGCGTTACTCTCAGACCCTTGGTGCATACAGATAACACTAACAGTAGAACATTAAATACAGATAATAAAATATAAAGTACAACTATACAAAGAGGGCTTTACGGGTGAGACGGGTTCCATAAATCTCCTGGAGGGAGGGGAGGGAGACACCAACAATCTTCTCAGCTGCTCTCACTATGCGTTGAAGAGTCTTCCGGCAGGACGTGTTGCAGGCGCCATAGCACACAGTGATGCAGCTAGTCAGGATCCTCTCGATGGTTCCTCTGTAGAAGGTGCACATGATGGGGGCCGGGGTTCTGGCTCTTCTCAGTTTGCGGAGGAAGTAGAGACGCTGCTGTGCTTTCTTGGCCAGTGTTGTCAGTCCATGAGAGGTTCTCTGTGATGTGCATATCCAGGAACTTGGTGCTGCTCACTCTCTCCAAAGTCGCACCGTTGATGGTCAGAGGAGCATGCTGAGTGTGCACTCTCCTCAAGTCAACAACAATCTCCTTCATCTTCTCCACGTTCAGAGAGATATTGTTGTCACTGCACCCCCCGGCCTGGCGGCTCACCTTGCTCCTGTAGTTTGTCTCATCTCTGTTGCTAATGAGACCCACCACAGTTGTGTCATCTGCAAACTTAAGAGGTTGGAGTTGTGTGACGGTGTGCAGTCGTGATCAGCAGAGTGAAGAGGAGGGGACTCAGCACACATCCTTGGGGGGCCCCAGTGTTCAGTGTGATAGTGCTGGATGTGTTGCCGTCGACCCATACTGTCTGAGGTCTTCCAGTCAGAAAGTCTAACAGCCAGTTGCACAGCGAAGTGTTGAGCCCCAGCTGGACCAGTTTGTTAATGAGCTGTTGAGGGATGATTGTGTTGAATGCTGAACTGAAGTCTATGAACAGCATTCTGATGTAAGAGTCTTTTTTCTCTAGATGTGTGAGTGCTGAGTGGAGGGTAGTGGCGATGGCATCATTGGTCGAGCGGTTGGACCAATATGCAAACTGGAAGGGGTCCAGGGAGGGGGCAGACTTGATGTGGCGCATAACTAGCCGTTCAATTCATGAGAATAGGGGTAAGTTCAACTGGACGGTAGTCATTGAAGCAAGATGGAGACGGCATCTTTGGGACTGGAATGATGGTGGTAGCTTTGAAGCATGTGGGAACAACAGCCTGACTAAGTGAGATGTTGAAAATGTCTGTGAAGACATCAGTGAGTTCCACTGTCTCTCAGTACATGCCCAGGAATGTTGTTAGGACCCGGGGCTTTGCGTGCGTTGATCCTGCTGAGGGATCTCCTCATGCTGTCCAGGGACAGCGTCATCACCTGGTCGCTGGGAGGAGGTGGAGTCTTCTGTGCAATGGTGCTGTTTGCCTCAAAGCGAGCGAAGAAGGCGTTCAGCTCGTTCAGCAGGAAGATGGTGCTGTCACAGGTCTGCGGTGGGGGCTTGTAGTCTGTAATGGTCTGTATCCCCTGCCACAGGCTCAGAGTGTCTCTGCTGTTGCTGAATCAATGGGCTATCCTCCTCGAGTACTGTCTCTTAGCCTCTCTGATACCACGGGATAGGTTGGCCCTGGCTGTCCTCAGGCCTACCTCATCTCCAGCTCTGAAGGCAGCGTTCCACGTCTTTAGGAGTCTGTAGACCTCCCCTGTCAACCACGGCTTCTGGTTGGCCCAGACAGTGATGGTCTTTGTGATTGTTACATCATCATTTTGTAAGCTCCTTTCTGAGTGGTGTAAACAAAATCCAAAATGTTTTTACCTCGTGTTGGAACGTTAATGTGTTGGTGTATTTTTGGGAACAAAAATAAGTCTGCGTGGTTGAAATCCCCAGCCAAGATGAGACAAGCAAAAGTGTATGCTGTCTGCTGCTCACTGATGTGCTGGTACAGTTCATTCAAGTGCCTCACTCCTGCTGTTGATGTTGGAGCAGTTAGCAATGTAAACAGCATCGAGCAGTATGGCTGAATATTCTCTTGGCAGATAGAACGGCTGGCACTTAATAATCATAAACTCCACCAGGGGTAAGCAGTATTTGCAGACCACAACAGCATCGCGGCACCACGCATCATTGATGTAAACACAATGCCCACCGCTGTTTGATTTACCTCCCGCGACGAGGACTCTGTCCGCTCGATAGCATGTCACCTGATCAAGCTGAATGGCGCAGTCTGGAACGCTGTTGCTGAGCCATGTTTCCATGAACACAAAAACACAACAGTCTCTTACAGTCCTCTGAGTTGAGCGTAGTAATCGGATGTAGTCCAGCTTATTGTCTAAAGAGTGTACGTTAGCCAGTACAATGGTGGGGATAGCTGGATTGTGTGGGTTAGCCGTAGCCTAGCCCGGATACCTCTGCGCTTACCCCTCTTCTGCTTCCTCTCACGCTGCTTGTGGCTTCTCCGCTATGGGCGAGACGCAGCAGTGGGAGTCAGTGATGGTGAAGGCCTCCAGAGCAGACTGAGATCCCACAGCTCTTCGGCGTGCACGTAGTTTAGAAACTCATGACTGTATGCGCACTTAAAGACAGGTAGACGAGATGAAGGCGTACAAAAACACTGCGACTCAAGACAAAAAACACAAAAACACCGTTCTGACGGGAGCAAGAGAAGCCGCTGCGTGTGGACACGCCACCATCTTGAGTACTTTAATTTTTTTAAGATTAGCATATTTTCCATTAATGACCTCAGTAATTTCCATCAATCATCTACGAACCTAAACAGCTCTTATCTCATGGAAAACTCTTCTGTAGCTTTTGCAATTCCACCACAATCATTTTCAAACACTATCTCTCAGTCCTGCCTCAATCCTCTAAATCAGTCGGTTTCAGGACTTTCTATATTCATTGAACAAGGTAACCCAGAAGTGACAGGTAAGATGGTGCCTCTCTTAAGCTTTACCAAGGGATCTAAAAGATGATAAAATTCAAGACAAAAATCTTCAACAATCATAAGGTGAGGGAATGAGAAAGAAACCAGGATCCCTACAGCCAAGGTCACTATTCCCAACAAACTGGTGATAATTCATCTGCTGATAAACAGGATATTTGCATGTCATGGATTTTAGCTTGTGACTGGTTTAGTGCCACAGTCACATATTCAGCAGAAAGAAATAATTGGATCCATGAGGGTGCATAAATTAACTATTATTACTGCATTTCCCAAGGAGAATTACTTAGGCTTAAGTTTTGAATAATTTTCTTCAGTCCTAAAATTGAGTAGAAGTATCAGATGTGCAAGACTGATGAGCAATACAGGGATAAACTATCCATTTTATTCCTGTCAAAAAGCATTTTATTATAACAGATAAAAGTTTTGGATCTTACTAATGACTGTGATGACAACATATTCACATTTTTACATTGTAAGCATGTGAAAATGTAATATTTGACATTAGAATTTATTAAAATCTGTTGTAAAGCATTGTGTAATTTGCATCAGTATAGTTTACCTTCATTACACAGGTATTTGTAATAAATTCCCAAAACAACCATTAACATTCTATCTGTGCCTATCCTTAGAATTTGAACCAAAACCCTTAGTATTAAATTGTGATGTGTAACATATAACACAATGGATATGGATGTGAAGGAGGTATGCTACCACTGTAATTGTCATTACTGCTATAAGAGATTAGACAATGCTGGTGCTATACTTTTGAAGGCCTAAGCAAAACTTTGTGAGGAGGTCCCCTATCAATGCATATATAAAATATAATATTTAAAATAAAATAAAATAAAATAAAATGTAAGTCAAAAGATTAAAATTAAAAGTTAAATTAAAAGACAAAACACATTAAACAGTAGTAAGAACAATTATGTAAATTTGCTAACACAGCTTAACAAATGCTTTCTAAATGTAATGCTCTATTACCATCTAGCTGTCAGAAATACTGTAACACATAGCTGAAATAATTTTCCAAATCATTGATTAACTGACAAAACAAATGCTTGATAAATATAGTTTAAAGAAAGCTTAAGCAAGCATATGAAAATACATTAATAATTTACTAAATAAGCTAACTTTAAACAAATGTTTTTAAATCACTGGAAAGGAGTCATGCAACAGCTTGCATGACTGAACAGAAATGTATTTATTTCTTATAACATTAACACTTAATTTTATTTATTTATATATATTTATTTCTATATTATTATTATTATTATTATTATTATTATTTTTAATATGTACTGGCACAAATTGCATTTTGCATTTTGCAATTGCATTGAAATTACATTTCATCATAGGGCATTTCTATCAAAACACACCTGACACATTCAAAACTATATATAGCAATGTAAAATATTACAAATCATACCTTCTTGTTACTTATTTTCTTCACGTTCTTGGCACTTTTCTTTTCTTTTTTATGCTCCAGATAGATAGAGCAGAGTGGCCCACACTGCATGATATCCGAGTCTGAAATAGTTGTTATATAAATCAGTATTAAACATGACTCCTCTAAAATTAAATCTATATTTGCATGTAAAAAATAAAAATAAAAAAAATACCATCAGGCTTACATGATATAGTGATTCACTACTTTCAGAGCAAGTTGGCCCCTGGTGGTTTGGGAACCCTACCCAACTTGTATATTTTGGGTATATTGAAAACTGACACACTTGATAGACTATAAACACAAACCATTTGAAGGAACAAAAATCTCATAGAGACTGGTTCAGATTGTTGATGCAGTAATGGCTCACCTCTTCTGACTTAAAGCTGCAGTCCATAATTTTTGTCACTCTAGAGCAGGGGTGCCCAACCCTGCTCCTGGCGATCGACTGTCCTGCAAAGTTCAGCAACCCTTATCAAACACACCTGAAGCAACTAATTAAGGTCTTCAGGCTCACTCAAAAATTAAAGGCAGGTGTGTTTGATTAGGGTTGGAGCTAAACATTGCAGGACAATCGATCGCCAGGAGCAGTGTTGGGCACCCCTGCTCTAGAGGTTAATAAACAGAACTGCGTGTGTCTTGTAGAAGAACATTGTAGCTGGAGCTACTTCTCTCTGTTTATGTTGATGACAAATCACACAGGTACCAGGCTACTCCGCAGCGGTACCTACCCAGACCAGTCTAAAATAGTCATAATATATTTGGCATCCATACAGTAAACATTTATTTAGCATTCTAAGGATTTCATTTGCTTTGGTTTGTTTGTAGTTTGTCTTCACTATTTCAGTCTTAAAGGGGTCATATGATGCGATTTAAATTTTTCCTTTCTCTTTGGAGTGTTACAAGCTCTTGGTGCATAAAGTAGATCTGAAAAGTTGCAAAGACTAAAGTCTCAAATCCAAAGAGATATTCTTTATAAAAGTTAAGACTTGTCCACACCCTCCTAAAACACCTCGTTTAAACATGCCCCCACATGTCTATGTCACTTAGTGGGGAGATTTGCATAACTGACTGAATGTTCACTCAAAGAAAGAAGGCGTAACTTTTATTCTCACTGTAATATTGTTGTAACGCTGCCATGTTGTGAAGATGCTGTGTGTTTCTTTGTGAAAGCAAAACTACTTTGTTTGGCCTTCCAAAAGAGGACAATATCCGCTTCATCATGCCTAAAGCTAATCCGTGCTGGTCGCTAAAGAAATACATCAACTTTGCACTGTGGATCGCTGAATTGGCTTTCACCATGGACGAAGCGGAGTCCAGCCTGGGGTCGTCACATGTGGTTGCCACAAGCCCGCTAGCCGCTCCTTCACCGAATCTGCTGGCCTCACAATTCTCAAGTCCGCCGGCCATTCTTCACTCTATGGAGGACTGTTTCCTGAACCTGCAGAGTAGCCTACAGGACAGTCTGGTATTTGCCTGTAAGTAAATTTTTTATATTTAAAGAATTTGCCAATGATGATTAAAATGCGAGTTAGAGTAGCAGTGTAGAGTAGCGCTTGTTGTTATTTGTCGTTTCTCTGATCACAAATGCAGACATGGTTTTATGTTGACGTGGCGTGGTACGCAACGCGTAAAAACACAGTATATGTCATTATAATCAGTAATAATGTCCCCACTGGATGCAACAACTGCCTCATTTGTAATGGATCTTATTGGTTTTGTCTCGTCGTGCCAAGAGACGGTATCACAGTATGTTAAGGGGAGTGACATTTCCGTCACACGCTTGAGGTATTCAGCCAATCACAATGCACTGGATAGCTGGCCAATCAGCGTACACCTTGCTTTTCAGAACGATGAGCTTTAAAAAAAAATCGACGTGTTTCAGAAAGGTGGGGCATAGAGGAGCAACAATAATGTACATTATGTGGAAAAAAACTGCATAAACTCCTTGCATTACACCAAATACACAACATAATGTTCTTTTTAGCAACGTCATATGACCCCTTTAAGATAAAAATGAGCTTATAAAGATTATCCCCATGGCTTGCATGCCCTAATCAGTAATCAGTGCATATTGACTGGTTTGTCCTTTCACTTTTCAAGTTCAAGTATTTGTTAATCCACATTTCCCAAAGTAAAGCTCAGCTGCTTTGAGCCAACCGTTCAGGCAATCGATTTGCAATAAAAAGGGTAAAAAGGGTATCTATTCTTTTCCATTTCACAAATGAATAAATATGTTCAATGAAAACAAAAGGAAAAAAATGTTTATATGATGGCTAGATCTAAGTAAAATCAGACAAACGGGAGAAATAATATGCTTGACTTTGTTTTATGAAGCTACAATAGAGATTTTGAATACTTAAACATGAGTCATAGAAGAAACAATTCAACTATACAAATTTAAATATTTGTGCTTCTCATATGGAAATCAAGAGGCATATTGCCATATATCTTTATATACAGTTTTTCTATATACACATACTGTATATGTGCATATGCATAAACAACTTACAAAAAAGTGTAGGTCTATGATGAATGAATACATAAAAAGGTACATAACAGGGATTTAATATATGGCTTTGTACAGTATGTGTGTGCCAAGAGTATTTCTTGGAAATTTATGTTTAATACATGTGAAAGTGGACTCAAATTCTCTTCAAGAATCGACTAAAAACACATCTCTTCCATCTTTATTTCACCCTTTAACTTTAGCACTCACTATTCTAATTCTATTCTTAAAATATATATACAGGTGCTTCTCAATAAATTAGAATGTCATGAAAAAGTTAAATTCAATACACACAGAGTGAAGTAGTTTAAGTCTTTGGTTCTTTTAATTGTGATGATTTGGCTCACATTTAACAAAAACCCACCAATTCACTATCTCAACAAATCAGAATATGGTGACACGCCAATCAGCGAATCAACTCAAAACACCTGCAAAGGTTTCCTGAGCCTTCAAAATGGTCTCTCAGTTTGGTTCACTAGGCTATACAATCATGGGGAAGACTGCTGATCTGACAGTTGTCCAGAAGACAATCATTGACACCCTTCACAAGGAGGGTAAGTCACAAACATTCATTTCCAAAGAAGCTGGCTGTTCACAGAGTGCTGTATCCAAGCATGTTAACAGAAAGTTGAGTGGAAGGAAAAAGTGTGGAGAAAAAAAAGATGCACAACCAACAGAGAGAACCGCAGCTTTATGAGGATTGTTAAGCAAAATCGATTCAAGAAATGAGCACCACGCACAGACGTGTCAAGGAATTTGGATACAGTTGTCATATTCCTCTTGTTAAGCCACTCCTAAGGCATCTTACCTGGGCAAAGGAGAAGAAGAACTGTACTGTTTGCCCAGTGGTCCAAAGTCCTCTTTTCAGATGAGAGCAAGTTTTGTATTTCATTTGGAAACCAAGGCCCTAGAGTCTGGAGGAAGGGCGGAGAAGCTCATAGCCCAAGTTGCTTGAAGTCCAGTGTTAGGTTTTCACAGTCTGTGATGATTTGGGGTGCAATGTTATCTGCTGGTGTTGGTCCATTGTGTTTTTTGGAAACCAAAGTCGCTGCACCCGTTTACCAAGAAATTTCGGAGCATTTCATGCTTCCTTCTGCTGACCAGCTTTTTGTAGATGCTGATTTCATTTTCCAGCAGGATTCGGCACCTGCCCACACTGCCAAAAGCAACAAAAGTTGGTTAAATGACCATGGTGTTGGTGTGCTTGACTGGCCAGCAAGCTCACCAGACCTGAACCCCATAGAGAATCTCTGGGGTATTGTCAAGAGGAAAATGAGAAACAAGAGACCAAACAATGTAGATGAGCTGAAGGCCACTGTCATAGAAACCAGGCCTTCCATACCACCTCAGCAGTGTCACAAACTGATTACCTCCATGCCACGCCGAATTAAGGCAGTAATTAAAGCAAAAGGAGCCCCTACCAAGTATTGAGTACATAAACAGTAAATGAACATACTTTCCGGAAGGCCAACAATTCACTAAAAATGTGTTTTTTTTTTTTTATTATTGGTCTTATGAAGTATTCTAATTTGTTGAGATTTGGCGGGTTTTTATTAAATGTAAGCCTAAATCATCACAATTGAAAGAACCAAAGACTTAAACTACTTCAGTCTGTGTGCATTGAATTTATTTAATACACGAGTTTCACAATTTGAGTTGAATTACTGACTTCAAATTCATTGAGAAGCACCTGTGTGTGTGTGTGTGTGTTTTATATTTATTTTTATATTGTGTGTGTCTGTGTGTATGTGTGTGTATATGTATGTGTATATATATATATATATATATATATATATATATATATATATAATATATATATATATATAAATATATAAAACTAGCTTTCTAATCTTTTTGTCTTCTATTTGTTTTCTTTTCATTTATTATACAATTAACAAAAGCAAAAAATACCTCTAACACTAGCTTGCTCTATTCTTTTTCTATTCTATCTGTTTTCTTTTTATTTATTATATCATTTAAAATGCCCTTGCTATGTGTACTAAGCTAACTGAGACTTGTTATAGCACTTGTATATCATTGCTCTTTTGTTGATTTTGATTGCTTCCATTGTCCTCATTTGTAAGTCACTTTGGATAAAAGTGTCTGCTAAATGACTAAATGTAAATGTAATTTTGGCCCACTTTACCTGTGGAGGGAGTCTCAGTTTATGTGTTTGCATTATTTGCAATCATCAAAATTAAAATTAAAATGTTTACAGAGACCCAAAACAACATCAGATTTAGAACTCTGAAATATTCAAATCAGTTAAAGTAGCATATAAACAGGTATGAAATGCATATATATAAATGATCCAAATTCTTGCACAAAAGTTACATGAAAATTATGTTCCTAACTGATGTATATGTCTACCAGACACTGTGTTGTAATCCATGGCCTTTGTTATCAGTATCCATAACCCCTTTTAAAGAGACCAGAATATATCAGCATGAATTGGTTAATGCTGAATAGTAACGTTTTGGTGCTGGTGTGTGGAGCTATGTGAAGCTGGTCTTCTGCTGAACTTATTGTAGTGATTTCAGTGTAAGATAGCCTCACACAGGGCACCACTAAATGTAGTGGTTTTAGATCTAAGTAGCACCACAAGTATAATGGCATTGGGCTTAAATAATTAAAATTTAATTTTTTTTATATTATTGTGTCTGCAATTGTTTATATGATTGTATCCACTGTGTCTTATCATTGTAGACATTGTGTAAAATGTGTACAATATATGAAATAGGCTGTTAGACTGTTAAGTGAAATGAGTAATCCACTTTTATTAATAGACGTATTTATTTATTTTATTAAATATTTAAAAGCACCATCCTATTGTGTTTGTGTGATATAATAGGACAGTATGCATACCTGTTTTTCCTCCTACGTAGTGTGTGTGTGTGTGTGTGTGTGTGTGTGTGTGTGTGTGTGTGTGTGAGAGTGTGTGTGTGTGTGTGTGTGTGTGTGTGTGTGTGTGTGTGTGTGTGTGTGAGAGAGTGTGTGTGTTTTAAGAGAGAAAGCTATTTGTCAGAGTCACAAAAACTTTGCTTTTCCAATAACAGTCTGTGAGTAGCCATACTAAGCCTTCTCCTAATTCCCATTATTTTAATTGAGGTTGACAGATAGTGCTAATTATGCCAAGATAATCTTCCTTATCTGACTAATTCTAATTCCCATTAGCAGTGATAATGCTCATTAAATTAACTTTCTCCTGGAGAAATTTCAAATGATGGAACTGAGACAAGTGTGTAGTCCCTATGTCAATGGTTATGTTCTATTCTCAGATGTGTTGCTAAAATTGATTATGATTAATAATATTTAAAAAAAGAGAGAGAGAGAGAGAGAGAGAGAGAGAGAGAGAGAGAGAGAGAGAGAGAACTAGTGCAGTAACAATCCAGTGAAGTGGAGAATTATGGAGTGCAGTGTAGAGGGCCACTTCTCTCACATTTTCCAGCATAGGGCCTACAGTCGCCGATCGAATGACATACAGTATATTGGTTTAAAATAGGGACAATACAAGCATATTTACATTTCTGTTCATTCTTCTCTGGGTTATGGGATGTAACTTTGCGTTACATCATTTTGTTCTATGTATTTTAATAATCCATTGTGTGATCTTGTTCATGGACGTGTTCACCAGTATGGACACAGATTCATTCTTGATTAATTTCAAGACATTGTAAACCATTTGAATTCCTGGCAGACCAGTGTACCAACTTCAAAGGACGAGAAAGGGAATTAAAAGAGTTCCCTTCATCCTGAGCTCCAAGCCCAACTTGCCAGCCAGCAGATAAGATTATTTCAGTGGATGTTGGGAGAGAAAAATATGCTCTTTGAAGCCTGCAAATAGCACACCTAGGTTTCTAATTTATGACGAAGAATTGACAGAGCAGCCATCAAATATTAGACAGTGTTCTAGGTTATTTTCCTAATAATATCTCCCAAGGGTAACATGTAAAGCAGCGGTTTTAATATACACATTTTATGTCTCTCTTATCGATTCAGACGTTTGTTCTATTCGAACGTAAGTACCCTGTGAAATGGACATCACAGGATATTCTGCCATGATTCCAGTTCAAAGCGAACGTATATGTTCCATTCAAAGTGCATTGACATGAATTTAAATTGTATTTATTTACCGAGGTATATGATGTCATACTTGTCCATGTGTGTAGATGTTGTGCAGCGCAAATCCGTGAATGAATCTTCCGAAGTGAAGTAAACTTCAACCGATTTCCCCTGCTCAGAGAGTAGGGAGCAATGAACACTGTTTAGAGACCATGTCAATATCCTCACAGATACCATTTTTCTCTAAGGGTGTATACATGCCAGGAAAGCCTGCAAGTTCACTTGCTTTGGTCCGGACCAAATTCAATGTTGATTTTTTTTTTGTTGTTGTTGTTTGGTGCGGTTTGCTTTCACACTGCCCTTTTTGCAAGTGAACCAGAAACTGTAATTAAAACCACTCGTGTGCTTGAGGTCTTCCATTCATTGGTTCATCCATTCAACCGTACCAGAGTTCGTTTGGAAGCGGAGCGAGACCACCTCTTCAGCTGGGTTTGGTCCGCACCCAAGTGCGATTGCTGTATTTACACCTGCCCAAAAGGTCCACACCAAGAGGGTAAACAAACTTGAGTTCAATTCAGTCAAACTGAACAAGACAGGTGTGAATACACCCCAAGAAGGAACATAGTTGTGATGATACTACCTTTCCTAGTTTCTTTGACAGAAAAGGGAGATTCAAGATCGGTCTGTAATTAATTAATTAGTTGGGGTCAAGTTGTTGTTGTTTTTTGTTTGTTTTTTTTAAGAATTTTTTGGGCTTTTATGCCTTAACTATAAACAATAATTAATTCACTATAGAAAAAAAAGAAGTTTAAACAATTCTTGTTTTCCTATAGAAGAAAATTAGTGGAATTGTTCCTCAGGGGTACTATAGTGTACTATCTGATGCGATACTGTAGCTGACGGCTGCATGGTTACAATTTTCTCTCTAGTTGTATCAATTTTGTAAGTAAAGTAGTTCATAAAATCATTACTACTGTGCCGTTGGGAAATGTCTGCACCTGCTGATGTTATATTTTTTGTTAATTTCGCCACTGAATAAATATTTGGGGTTGTGTTTGCTTTCTTTTAAAAGGTACGAAAAGTAATCAGATCTAGCAGTTTTTAAGGTTTTTCTGTTAGAGAAAGTACTTTCATGCAACACAAAATACCTTTAGTTTTGTTTTCCTCAAGCTGTGCTCCATTTTCCGGGCTGCTCTCTTATACCACAGTGTCGGACTATTTTATTTAATCTTCCTTAACATAAAGGAGCAACTGTATCTAAGGTGCTAGAAAAGAGAGAGACCATAGTGTCTGCAGAAGTGGACAAATTACACAACTCCATTACTTGAGTGAAAGTACAGATACTGCTGTCAAATATTACTCCATTACAAGTGAAAGTTGCAAAGACTGATTTTTACTTAAGTAAAAATACAGAAGTACCATAAGTACATTTCTTTCTTTTTTTTTATGTCAACACCAGTGTACCAGTGTAATTTGATTTATTTTTTAGTAACAGAGTAATTTAAAATCTTTATAATTTTCAAAAATGTAATTAGAGTATAGTTACAAGCCAAGGTCTCTATATGTTAATCCCACATTACATTGCTGACAGAATGTAGTGTTTTATAATCTAGAGATTGTAATAAGGATGTAGCACACGCACAGTCGAGTCAAGTGCCAGTGGATTAGAGACCTGCTCCAGCAAGACACAACGCAACAGAGTGCTGCGCGGGACAAGACTTGATAGGCGAGAGCAGAGACTAGTGTGTGGGATGTGGGAAAATTAAATGATTCAAGGGACTCCCGCAAAATAGAAATATCTAAACATAACATATCTAAAACAAATAAATTGGTATTCCTCTATTACACAAAAGCAACATGAACTAATATAAAATATAAATGATTAACAGGTGCAAGTGTCTGCAAAGTTTCTATTTAGGCTATAATGTGTTTGCAGCGTTGAGCAATGCAGTGCTGAAATTTGCGTGCTCACGAATCCTCTCATTATAATCCTCTCAGCTGCTTTGGGGCAGCTGTGGCCTAATGGTCGCAGGTTTGAGTCTCGGTGCTGGCAGGAGTTGTAGGTGGGAGTGAGTGAATGAACAGCGCTCTCTTCCACCCTCAATACCCATGACTGAAGTGCCCTTGAGCAAGGCGCTGAACCCCCAGTTGCTCCCCGGGCGCTGGATATAGCTGCCCACTGCTCCGGGTGTGTAACAGAGATTTGTGAGATTGCAATGAACTGAGATGTGTTTTAGAGATTATAAATGCAGCGCTCTTTGCTGGCATTCTGCTGTTTTTGTTTTTTTTTCCGTTTTTTTTTTTCCGCATTGAGCTTTCCTTGTGCTGTGACTATGTTCCCCAGTCCCTGTCACTGAAAAACAACCCCACAGCACAAGGCTGCTACCACCACACTTTTCTGCTGGGATCTGGGATGGTACAGTTTTCATGTGCCTTTACTGAGTAGAGTATTGAGCCTGGACACACCGCCATAAAGTCCAGATCAGTGGTGAATCACATTGAATTTAATAAAGAGCAGTGGCAAAATGCAGTGGCAAAAGAAGCAACAAAAAGAGTAAGATTTGTTGGTGTCCTGAGTTTTCTATAACATGAATATAATACTTGTTGGTAACACGACTATACACCTTGTTACGTCCCCAGAGTTCTGGGTTACAGTTTTACAAAGAATTGATTTATAGAAAAGATTTAAGAAAAGATTTTCAAACATGTGCTTACCAAACACGACTATACACCTTGTTACGTCCCCAGAGTTCTGGGTTCGTTTTATAGTCATTTTGTTCTGGCATTGCTTGGGGTTTGTGTGTTTTTTTTTTTGTTTTTTTTAACAGTAAGATGGCTTCTGTGATTGTTCCGGCAGCTTGAGGATGGTGGTCAACGGGCTGATTGGGATTTGGAAACCCTTTTCAGCCCACTAATGAGTGGCTGCAGCTGGCCTGGGTCCTAAAAAAGTCTCAGTTTTGGATCAGTTGATTCATTCTGTTCCTGTTTTTGGTTTGGTTTGTACCTTGTGTGTGTATGTTTGGTTTTCTGACTTTTTTTTTATTGAAACAAATAATTAATTTGTATTAATTATTATTATTTTTTATTTTTTTTGGTTCTCTTTGTTGTTTATAGGGAGTTGGGGAGTAGATTTAGAGCTACCCCGGGGTATACATCTCTGTCTAGAACACCAGGCTAACATGGGTCGCACACCCACTGTAAGGTTTGGTTAGGGTGCCTTGAATCGTGTGCCAGATAGTGATTTGTATTTAGATTGGTTTGTGTTTTTATTATTTTTTTTATTTATTTTTTTTTATTGGGGATTAGTATGGTTTTAGGGGTTAGGGTCCTTTTTGTTTATTTCTTTTGTTTTCGGTCCGTCTAGCCCATCCCTTTTCCAGAAAATTATTATTGTATATTATTTATAATATTACCGTGGCCAAATAAAAGCTTTGTTTTTAACGGTTATTGGTTTTTCTTTCTTTTTCTTGCACCGCGATTCCAATACTCCTTTGCTGGCATCGGTGGGCCCGAGCAGTGGGTTGTCAGGCTCCCCTCCCTTCTGGGAGGTAGAACATAACACACCTATAAACTATTCATTAGTTATTCAAAATGACAACCTGCAAACATGTCCTTGCTGGCTTTTTGCAGGCACAGTGGGCAACCAAAACCAAACACGCAAACCTAAACATTCCCAGTGCGGAACAATATAAGCCTTAGGCCAAAACACATACTCTAACTGAGCAGTCTACACTATGGAACCACCCACATTAATCCAATGATGGCACCGTGTAGGCCAGACATGAGCCTGTTAATAAGAATATAATCTTCTTCTTTCGGTTCGTCATCAAATGTCCAGCTCAGTACGAACTCAGCCAGAGTTCTCATCTCAGGTCCAACGTCGAAGAGGCGGGGCCTCCGAAGGTGGGTTATACAGTGAGACAGGTGTGATTATGTGCTCAGCGGTCTGCTCTGGCTCCCCACACTCACACACTGCTTCTGCCCCCTCCAGGCCCCACTTCCTCATCGATGCCTTTGTAACGTCCCACCCCAGTTCCGCAGGCGGTTTAGGCAGAAGTCCATTGCCGACGTGGCCAGATCCTCTCCTTCAAGACCGCCTCCAGGGGTCAAAGTTAACGGTGGATTCGTGAGGGTCCTGCTGACTCCCACTCCTGCTTCAAAGCGGCCGCGAGCCATTCCTCCTGTAGACAGGTCTCAAGGGATGGACCCTGAGCAGGTCTGTTGCGCCTTGTTGTACGGGTGGCGGGACTTTTAGTCTATGACGGAGCTAGTGCTGTTGTGGTGTAGTGGGCACGGATAGGCCAGTTGACCTCTTTGGGCTTTCCTTGCAAGAGCGGGGGTAGCAGCCTCTCGTCGGAGGTCAGGCCGGGGCAATTCCTGATAGGTGTTGGCAGATGGTAGACAGGGGTAGAATTCAGGCAGCCAAGTCTCGTCCGAAGGGCGGGTTCGTTTATGGCAAGTGTCGGACTTCTGGGGAGTGTGGACTTATGCACCCAGGTGGGGGCACAGTATCCACTGTGGAGAAGACAAGAGCTACTGTTGATATTCGAAGCACCCTTGGCATTTGCACCAGCACCTATTACCAGCGCGACTTCTACTTTATTGCCACCCTGGCTGACACTTTGGCCGTTTTTCACCCCCCCCAAGGTGTGTGGTTTGATGTGTTAGAGATCTATTCCAGGCATACGCCAGGTACCGTGGGGCTTGGCCTGGAACCAAGAAGCTTGTTATTAAAGATATGTCCCGTTTCCCGTATGGCCTCAACTGTTGTTCAGGTGGTAAGCTGCTACAAACTGTCATTGCCGATGCTGAGCTTGTAAACGCCACTCACGCAGGTATTAGTATAGGTTAGGGGTAGGGGTCCTTTTCTGTTTATTTCTTTGTTTTGGTGGCCGTCTAGCCCTCCCCTATTTCCCAGAAAAGTTATTATTGTATATTATTGCGTATAATACGTACGCCTGTGGCCAAATAAAAGCTTGCTTTTTACCATGACGGATGAACTTGGTGTTTATGTCCTTTTCTTGCACCGGGATTCCATTTTACTTCCTTTGCTGGCTGTAGATACATCGGTGGCTGTCCTCAATGTCTTGGGTGAGCAGTGGTCAGTGGGTTGTCAAGGCTCCCCTCGGCTCCGATACGATTCTGGGAGGCAGTGAGATGGGTCGGTTAGGATTTGGGGTCTAGGCTGTTTTGTTTGGAAGGGCTTATAACAGCACCTATAAACTATTGGCAATAGTTATTCAAGAGCCATACAGATGTTCAACACTGCAAACAAAATCAGGGGCTGGTCCTCATGGCGGGGCCCAATGCTGGGTCTTTTGCAGGCCACAGTGGGCAAGGTTTGTAGGCCCCCACAAGTTGGCGTCCAACTAGCTGCCTAAACAGGACCCATAGTGTGCGGGCAAGTTGTTATCAGCGGAGGCCCACAGCTTGCCGATGGGCTAATTGTGCCACAGACGATCTTCTGTGAGCAGTCTACACTATGGAAAATATATATGTATACAAGTGTACATTGCTGATGTTTTTTGCAGAGATGGTACATGTATGTATACAAGTGTACATTGCTGATGTTTTTTGCAGAGATGGTACATGTATGTGTGGCATATATTTGGATTGATGCTAAGAGTTTAAGACAGTGTATTTGTATGCATTTTAGAAGGACTCTTTATTGGTGAGGACACCACATCATGGTCCAGTTTGAATATGGATTTAAAGCTTTTTTTTTGACATGAGACCATAATCTGGACTATTTTTGCTTGTTCCTGGTTAGGAAGACTCTGGTGTTTAAAAGCTGTGGCGTGCTTTCATTACAGAAGGATGGATTATTCATTTGCTATCAGCCAACCTCAGCTATGGACAGTGTTTGGACATTGATGTACTACAGATAAAACTTGCAGACATATCAACTTTCACATGATGAAATCCTACAATCTTACATTGCTTTGTTTGCTGCTTTTTTTTTAACTTCTGTGTATTTAAATGTTTGGCTATGTCTATTATGTGTGTTAATATGTGAATTAACCTGAATTGAATGTTTTCTATTTTGTATTTAATACATCCATTGATTTGAAATCCCTTTGACTAGTGTACATTTTGACAATATAGACATTAGTTATGTGGTGACTGTATCCATTTCAGATGTATAATAACTGTTTTTCCCAAAGACTTAAGTTATAGTATCTGAAAAGTATTTAAAGTGAAACAGATATATTGTTATAGATCAGGGGTGCATGCCATTCCTGGAGATCTACATTCCTACAGAGTTCAGTTCCAACCCTGATTAAACAAACCTGTCTGTAATTATCAAGTGCTCCTTCAGATCTCAATTAGTTGGTTCAGGTGTGTTGATCAGGACCAGAGTTGGATACCCTTGTTGTTGATAAATAGTGTGGGCTAAGTGAGGGCTGCCCATGCAGGGCCAGCCCTAAGGGGCCAACGTTTTGCCATTGAGCAAAATCTCAGAGGCCCTGCGCTGACAGCCCGCTGGGGGCCCTTAGGATAGCCCTAAGTAGGCCTTTGAAAATGCCAATGCAGGCTTGTTTGCATGGTATACACAATGAGTGATAAGGACATGATAGTCAAATGTGTGGGTTACATGATTATATAGAGTACATGATACAGAATAAATACATGATATAGACATGATTAGTTGCTCATAAATCCTTTTAGCATGATTTAGATGCATATATGCATGCTGTGAAGGAAGCGGTTGGTTAGGCTTACTTCAGGCTGGCTGGTGCTAGGATCTGATTTACAATCTTCCATGTTGTCTTGGGCCTCTTTGTGGAATTCGGCTCCTCGTGTTTCAACAATGTTCTGATCAAATCTTAAATTGTTTGCTTCGCTCTGATACACTACATGGTCATACTTCTTGGTTCTAGTAAGAAGTCTAGCTGCTGCATTTTAAGTTTGTATATTAAGCACACAGAGCAAGCACCCAATAGAGCATTACAATAATCTAACTTTGAGGTCATGAACGCATGAATTAACGTTTCTGCATTTGCCATTGGGAGCATATAGGTCGTAATTAAGATGCATTTTTGAGAAGGAAAAATGTGGTTTTACAAATGCTAGAAACGTGGTTTTCATAGGAAAGATTGCATTCAAATAGCACACATAACTATGAGAAATTGACAGAGCAGCCATCAAGTATTAGACTGTTCTAGGTTATTACATATCAACTATGCATTCCGTTAGTTTTGCAAATTGGTATGCTTCGTCAGTCTGCGAAGGAATATAGAGCTGAGTATCATCAGCATAACAGTGAAAGCTGACATAGAAGATCTACATAAAACATAATCTCCATGCTGAACCAAATGACAACCTGCATGTGCAGAATAATGCATTATTTAGACCTAGGTGCACCTGCTGATATCCATCAGTACATCTCAGAGACCTGCGCCATCATAGTGGGGCCACTGGGGCAGCAGCTAATTAGGGCACATCAACTCTGTAGAAGTCATTTAATGACACTGATGTGAGAGATTGATATTCACGCTTCACCTCACTTGCCATCCACTCATGCGTGCTGTTTACTTCCCGAAGCAATTAGATATCAAACAGAGACAGCAACATATTTGAATTGAAGATACAATACACCACTGTCAGTCTTTCAGCACAATCAAAAGCTTTCTAAACACTTTTGACAAGGTCAATTTCAGCGCAACACCAGTAAAGGAGTTTGAATTCATCAGTTTCCTCTAAGCATTGCTTATTTGGCATTTCAAGCACTCTGAGATATAAAACTCAGACAATGTAATCAGGTTGACATAAAGATGTGATGCATTAATACCCTGAGAAAAATCCCGTAAATCAGGAGCTGCTTAATTTCACTCTTTCTGAAGAAGTATCCTGATGACATTGTCTCAGTGAAAATGCAGACTTGCTTGCTTTTTCTGTTTTTCTTTCATAGATTCACAGTGACCTCTAGTGACAGAATAGGCTTTGAAGCATTGGCAAGACCTGACGATGTACCTATCATGAGATGACTGTAGGCATCAAATAATGTTAGTAATAAGTAATTAATAATTAAATCCTAATAAAGTACTGTGGCAGTGTCATTGTACCAGATAGTAACACAATGGTAGTAAATAATTACAGCCACTGTAGTTCTTGTAGGGATTATCTTGTAGTGCTCTCAGAAAAACATTGACAATGGCAGTGACATGATACAGCAATGGTATCAGATGTTAAAACTGTGGTAATTTGAAAATGTCCTTTGGTAATTATGTACCGTGTTATTTAGGTGAGAGTTCCAAGAATACCATGTTACAATCATGGTAAATGTCGATAACCATACCTGGATAGATTACTAACACATTGTAATCCATTACTGATTCCAAATTACATGACAAAAATTGTAATTCGTAACGTAATCCTTTACATTACACATTTTAGGTAATGTAATCTGACTACTAAAAAATAAAATCACACACAACACATATATAAAAATAAAAAAAATAAAAAAATATATCCTATACATTGTAATTAATAAAAAGAAAAAGAAAAAAAAAATTGATTTCTTTTTATTAACAACCTGAAGTGCATTAAACATTATATTACATCAAGGTTTCCCAAGGTTACATCAAGGTGTTTGTGAAGGAATTGCAGGGGGTTATGAGTTTAATGAAAAGCTAATAATTAAATGATAAAAAATGTTAAATGAAAATAAATAATTTTAAAGTCAATCAAAATAAAACACTTACTAAAATAAAAAAATAAAAAAAATAATGAAATATATTGTTTACCTGCATGTCACGTGACCGTAACCAACATCAGAGAACCATGAACATGCAAATTATACTTATTAAAATATTTATTTTAAATTTCAGGGGTAATTCAAGTAAATATATTAGATGAAAGATGACAAAAAAATGTCATAAAAGTGCATTTTGATGTGTTTGAAAGTCGAAAGCCTTCTTAAGTCATAGAAATACATGGTTAAATAACCTACAGGGAATTCAAATAAAAATGAATGTATTCATCAGTAGTTGATGCAATGTAGAGTCACTTCTATAACCTGAAAAGATTTTTGTAAATCCAGTGGTCAAATGCTGTGTCTTCATCTGACTAATGACTGGTCTTTTTGTTAATGTCCACAAGACTTTCCGTATATAAGAAGAAGGCTATTTTAAAAAGGAAAATGTAAAAGATGAAACAAAGGAATTAGGGATAATCAATAAATTGTGAATAATTTATTGCTAATGTGTAAATAATTTGTAATCATGTAAACTGTAGTCTGATTATAAGTATTTTAAAATGTAATTTAATCTAATTACAAGAACTTAATTTTTGGAGTCTGATTACGTAATCCAGATCATATGTAATCAGTTACTACCTAGCTCTGTCCATAACAAACATGATACTACACGTAGCATAGAAACACCATGTAACATCAGTACCAATCAACTGTATGTATGATTTTGGAGCCCCCTACAGTTAAACTGATTTCAGAGTTGTAAACATACCTGTTGTAATTAGTGTATAGAGTGGAAAAGAAACAGAAGCTGATTTTTAACAGAAACAGATTTGGAAACTGATGTTACAAGTTGTAAATGTACATAGTTGCTTTAAAGTGCCATGCAAATAATAATATGTACTAGACAGTACATATTAATATAGAGTAATAATTGTAATAAACTCAAGATATAACTAGCTTATTTATGAATTTATATATAAAAAAAGGTTGTAATACCAACTAAAACAACTGACATCGGTTTAAAAAGTATTCCAAAATCTTCCTACAACAGCCCAGAGGAAAACTAAATTAAGGAAGTCAAGGTGAACAGGCTCTTATAAAAAAAAAAAAAAAAAAGAATTACTCCCAATTCCAGTAAAACTTTTTTTTATCCTTTCCCCAGTAAATAAACGTACCACCCATACCACAATAAATTAACACTAGTACAAATACAATATTCTACAGCCATTATGGAGTTTCCACATAAAAATAAAAACATTATTAAAAAAAAAAAAAAAAAGTTTAAACAAAACCATTCACTCAACATAAACAAAAGTCTGGGCAGCATTTTTCCTTTATTTTTTTAGTTTCATTAGAATATCAGAATAACGCACTTGTGGTTTTCATAACATGACTTGCTAATATGCAAAGACAACGTTATATATTTAGTTATATAAATACATTAAAATAGGTTAAAATTATTGTAAAAACATTCTTAGGTTACAAAAAAAATGCCAAATAAAAGACAAGTTTGTGTACAAACTTAAATAATTCAAACACAAAAAAGCAAGTATACTCTCACATCACGTTCCAGCCCTGATTACAGTATTCTTTTACTTTAGTTCCACACAATTTATTTTGTTCATTTTTTCCAGCATCAATGAGTTAATATGCTGGAAATAATTCATGGAAATGTATAAATACTATTAAAAAAAAAGGTATGTACAGTACCCATTACAGTAAACCTGAAGAATAAGTTAATAATAATAAGATAAGCGAATTACATTATTTACAGAACTGATTAGAGACTTCTGTGCAAATGAGACAGGAGTGGCAGGTATGGAGTAAAACAAAATTCAGAAGTCACACAGCAGGTGCCAGTCAGGAATGACGATTAGTAAGGCTTTGAAATGTGTCTGCATTTGCCAGTCTTAGTCAACATCAGTGAGGTCACTAATAGGTTCATCTTGGACTCGATTCAGATGGTTCATGGCACGATTAAAGGCAGTCTGAACAGCCTTGCGGATGGCTGAGGTGCGGCCCTCCATCATTTTAATCTTGTCGATGGTTGTGTCAATACCGAGAGAAACCATCTTGGATTTAGAAAGCCACTGCCTGGACAAGGTAAAAAACACACATAATCAAATAAATGAATAGAAAAAAATTATAATAATAGATATCACTATACCTCCCTAGTTGACTGATTACATTAAGAACTGCAAATATTTTCTGGATGACAAATTTTCTCAAATGTTGTGTGTAAATTGTCATTAATTAAATATGCACTAACTTGCATAGATTTCTAGAACAAAAACCCGAACACTGGATGAAGCCAGTTTCAAAATAATTATTACATTGTGTGACATATTAGAGTCAAAGGTTATTAAAAGAGATCTCTTTTTATCACCCCATAAATAATAATTAAAATAATAGTCAAAAGCCAGAAGAAAAAAATGAATTATTTTTTATTGTATAAAATCAGGCAAGTTATATATGAACAAACTACTCTATAAAACCTTAATAATACAGATTGGAATAAAACTGTAAAGTGTATTTAAATGGTACTGAAGTAGAGGTGTTTGTTTTTTGCAGGAGAAAAATCTCATTTTGAGAAAACAGCCTTTAAAGATATGAATTATAAATAATCTGTAAAATCTTTAAAAATACTTATTGAAAAGCCAAAAAGCCCAAAATCTCAAAATTGACAGATGTCTGAAAAAGACTAATTGTTTCACCTAACTGAGTTTTTACTTGCCTAATTGTCTACAAAAAAAATTATCAAATTACAAATTACTGTTTTCTTTAAATGATTTGAAGATTAAATAATTAAACATTTAATAAATGCAAATGAGTTTCCTTCATCTGCTTTCAGCTACATTAGAAATTGCAATTAGGCTACACTGGAAAAAACCTTATACATCACAAAATTGTTAATCTATTACATGTTCTTTGCTTTTCAGTAATGTTACTGGTTGCATTTGGCTATAATTCCTTTTATTTAAGCTCTTCATCTTTTATTATGTACTTTTTTATCCGACTTGTACAAGGCTTGCTGTTGGTCTGTTGAGTTCTGTGTTGCATGGATGCAGACTTGGACTTGCCACTTGTCATATCCATTATGTTTGAACTAGTGGATTGCACATATACAGATGCATGTGATAAAATCTATGCTGCTGACATGCAGTATCAGCTTGGCAACACTGCCCAGTTGCAATACCTACTTCTGGTAACCTTACCTGAAATTTGTGCTGTCTGCATTTGTGCTGTTGCTTGTAATTTGTTTATTTGCTCTTAGATTATCACTGACTATTTTTGAATTTGAATTTTACATTAATAAGACTAATAATTTTTGCTGCTATCAAAGTTGGAATTATGAATTTTAACTGGTATGTAACATTTTGGTGTCAAAACATTAGAATACAAGGTTAAATGGTTATAGTACAAAGTAGTACAAAAAAGGAAAAGTTACAAGTTAACTGCAGATGTTCAAAGCATAGTTTGCTCAAATCCCTAAGTATGAGCAATAATAATAGTACGAGCAATAATTGACATGGCAAACACCAATAATTAGCCTCTAAATCTCACCAGCTACGTTTGTTGTCGAAGAAGAGAACAAGGTAAAGTTTCTCTTCTGACTTGTACTGCATCTGTTCTCCAATCCGTAGAATGTCTAGCGGGGGCACTGGGATAGAGACTCCATTGTGCTGGCAGCCCACTCGTGGCATGTGAGGGTCTATGATCTTTAATAAAAAAAATTATAAAACCTGTTACAGAAAATGAGGACAATCCTGAAAAAAGGAAAAATGACTGTCATAGTTTATAAATATTACTTAGGTTATACACATGATTAACAATGTTCTTTCACTTGTTATTAAATACATAGTCTATGTCAGGGGTGTCCAAACTTGGTCCTGGAGGGCCACTGTCCTGCAAAGTTTAGCTTCAACTTGTTTCAATACACCTACCTGGAAGTTTCTAGTATGCCTAGTAAGACCTTGATTAGCTGGTTCAGGTGTGTTTAATTGGGTTTGGAACTAAACTCTGCAAGACAGTGGCCTTCCAGAAGCAGGACTGGACGCCCCTGTTCTATGTGATGTATTGCTCTAGAGATCATTTAATTTTTTTTAATTGTTCTAATAGCGTACTTTTGTACTTGGTTTTCCATAATCCATTTTATCCACAGGCCTTTCAAATTATAGTCTACTGACTGTGAGAATGGATTGACACATACACACTATTTAGTGTTCAAATCACTTACACATGCATTCAGGCTACATGCACAGGTTGTGCATAGACATCAGTGGATAGTGCTTGTGTAAATAAATATAAAAAAAAAAAAAAAATATATATATATATATATATATATATATATATATATATATATATATATATATATATATATATATATATATATATATATATATATATATATATATTATATATCTATATATATATATATATATATATGAGTAAAATACAATGCTGCATACACAGAATTCAGCCATGAGGGCATATAATCAGAACTAATGTTTTTCTAAATCTGGATTCTATGACAGTTGCCTAACTAGGAGAAACCCCCCTAACAGGCTTACATGCAATGAAGTTTGGTTGTTTCATTTAAAAAAAAAAAAAAAAAAAAAGATCAAGAGATCAATTATTTGCTTTTGAAATGCAAATTTCAGCACAAAAACAAACAAACAAAACAAAACAAAAAAAAATCTGAAAAGAAAAGAAAATTACATAGAGAAAAAGTGTGCAATAATGACTGTTATATGTAAACAGGGTTATAATAGATGCTATGTAAATTAGGTTGTGCTTACAGATGAGGCACATGTGCACGTGTGGACAGAGACGCAGAGAAATTTAAATGAGTGTAACACCACAAAAACGCAATAAAGCTTATCGAACAACACAGCAATCAGGGATGGGACTTAAATGATGATGCACTCTTGGTTATTAGAGCTTCAGTAAAAAATAGTGTATACTCTCACTCGTGCAAAGGCTTTTTAGTGCTAAATTAATGCTATACATGAGAGAAGAGAAACACATATCTTTGCTATCAAAACGGACTATTTGTAAGTATTGAAAAGTATTGAAATGAATCAAACAATCTGATAAAATTTATGTTGGTTTTGAAAATCAGTTTTCTGTAGATGGGTCTGATGAGTATCTATTGATCTATCTATTGATAGAAAACAGAAAAATAAAAACAATGTGGAATCTTGCAGCACTGATAGGAATAATATGAGAAAGAATCCAGATAGATGGCACATAGAAAATGTAGATTATTATATAATAGAGACACTGCAGACTTTAAGATAATATATAATAACAGGATAAGACTGAAAAACTACTTAAATACATCTATTATGTTTAGACTGACCAATGTGTTTTTTTTTTTGTTTCTTTTTTTGTTTTTTTGGTTTCCTGACTGACAGTCATTCAAATGTATTCTGATGACGTATTTTCTACAAGTAAATTAAACTGACTCTGAAAAGTGTGACAACTGAAGCCTAGCTCATGCACAAGACTGAAGCCATAAGCACCAATTGGTTCGGCCAAATCAGCATCAGCTCAATAGTTTAAATTATGTTAATTATGCAGGAAAGTAGTGCACAATGAGCAGGACTGGACAGACCCCAGCCTTGAGAATAGAAATAAAGGAAAGAAAGAGGTAGAAATAGCTATTAAACACATGCATATTCAGACTCACCAGGGCAGGGTAGGAGGGGTATCCACTACATTTAGCCCAAACTAGTTTGAGAGGTTCCAGAACTGTAGCAGCACTAGCAGGCATCCAAATACTGCTGCTGCCAACTTCTAGAAAAGCAGGAATATCAGCAGCCATGTTATGATGGTGCAGACATATAATATATGTCTATAGTGATAGAGCAAATAATATTAATAATAATAAAATTTCAATAATTTTAGATAATTCAGGTAGCTATTTTTCATATAGTGGAAAATAGGGGTGAATCAATACAAAAGAATTACAGTTCTGTACTTAACTCTGTCTTAAAGTCACAGTTCAGTATGTTTTCAATACAGGTGGTATCTGTGGTTCACTGGTTCACTGAACAAACTGTGGCTATGTCTTTCAATTATAATCAAAACTTTAAGGATAAAAAAAATTTCAGCAAAAGCTGTAAACTATACACTGGGAGCCCGATCACTTGCACATTACTATATTATTAAAGGCTACAATTAAAAACAGATCCCAAACTATTCAACTGCTATTTATTTTTAGATCTCATAATCAACACTCAAATAAAAAAAAAAAAAGTGTATGCAAACATGTAAATTGCACATAAGCCAGTTTTTATGTTATCTTATAAATCTAATTATAAAATTGTGTTTCTACACAGCATAGACTAAAAGAACAATCTTGAAATTTAAGAATTAGTTTGTTAAAATTAAGATATTTAAAAACATAAGCTTCAAATTAAATTCACTGTGCAGTGGTTAAAACAACTCTGTTTTTGTTTGGTACATATACCAAAAGACACGTACCGAAACTTTTCTGTACGAATATTGTATACCCCTTGTGGACAATTTAGATTCATAATGGTAAATTGCAAAAAATAATTAAATAAATAAATAAAATGTTTAAAATTACCATGGCATGTGTTCATGGATGTGGACGTGTTTCGGTCCTCTAATCTGGCATCCAAATAAATGAAGAGGCATCCCAATAGTGCCATTACTAATATTAGCACTACAACCAAAGCTGCACAACGATTTATTAATTTATCTTTGTTTGTTTTTTTGTTTTGTTTTTTTGTTTTATTATAAAGAACATGATTCTTTTGTCATTCTGAAGAAAAGAAAAAAAAAAAAATCACATTTCAGTGATTTACAAAACCACTAAATAATGGTAAAAAAACAAATTTGTAAATTTGTAATAAATTTTCAAAAATAATGTAATTTTAAAAACTTCAGACAAAATATTATTTACTTCAGTCTATTTCAAAAACATAATATTTGGCAGTGTGCATAATATACTTAAAAAAAAAAAACATTATAGCATAGCCTTGATTGTTCTTAAGATCTTTCTTAAAAAAAAAAAAGAAACATCCCATCCACTGTGATTTGATTCACTGTCAAACTGAGATCAAATTTCAGTACAGTTAAAAGTGTACAGATGTGGATACCTACCAGCAGCTATTCTAGCAGCCTTGGCGAAGTTTCTATTCTCGATGCAAGCAATAATCTCATTCTTGTCCTCCACTGTGTTCCTCCGGATGAGGGCTGGCTTCCCCTTTCCACACTTTGGTAGGTTAACTGCAATAGTACTAAAGACAAACAAGAAAACATTATGGTGTAGTGTGGGATGCACATGAAAATAGGAATGGTACAGGGTTACAGGGATGTGCATTTGACTACTCAAGCACTCGACAGATAAATCATAAATTAGCAGAGTGCTCAAGTACTTGTGGATGCAATGTGTCTTCCTGCAGCTCAACCCACTGAGCATGGTGCTAGCAATGCCTAAACCATGGGTTTGATTCTCAAGGGATGAATAAAGTAATACATGTATTTGATCCCCTGCTGATTTTGTAAGTTTGCCCACTTACAAAGAAAATGAAGGGGGTCTGTAATTTTTATCGTAAGTTTATTTTAGCGTATAGAAACAGAATACAAACCAAAACATCTAGAAATAAACACATTATGTAAAGGTTAGAAATTGATTTGCATTTCAGTGAGTAAAATAAGTATTTGATCCCCAAGCAAAACATGACTTAGTACTTGGTGCAGAAACCCTTGTTGGCAAGCACAGAGAAAGACCTTTTTTGGTAGTTGGTCACCAGGTTTGCATATATCTCAGGAGTGATTTTTATCCACTCCTCTTTACAGGTCCTCTATAAATCCTTAAGGTTTCTTGGCTGTCGTTTGGCAACTTGATGTTTCAGCTCCCTCCACAGATTTTCTATAAAATTGAGGTCTGGAGACTGGGTAGGCCACTCC
The DNA here is from genome assembly GCF_018340385.1 of Cyprinus carpio. Taxonomy (NCBI): domain Eukaryota; kingdom Metazoa; phylum Chordata; class Actinopteri; order Cypriniformes; family Cyprinidae; genus Cyprinus; species Cyprinus carpio. The sequence continues at coordinate 19,684,321 of NC_056600.1, read as the reverse complement.
ATGACCTTTATGTGCTTCTTCTTGAGCTACTCCTTTATTGCCTTGGTGGTATGTTTCGGGTCACTGTCATGCGGGAAGACCCATCCATGACCCATCTTTAGTGTTCTGGCTCAGGGAATGAGGTTCTCGTCCAAGATTTTACAGTACATGGCCCTGTCCATTTGCCTCTCAATGCGGTGAAGTTGTCCTGTACACTTAGCAGAAAAACAGCCCCAAAGCATAATGTTTCCACCTCCGTGCTTGACTATAGGGATGGTATTCTTGGAGTCATAGTCAGCATTTCTCTTCCTCAAAACATGGCTAGTCGAGTTAATGGCAAAGAGCTCAATTTTGGTCTCATCTGACCACAGCACTTTCTCCCAAGCCTTTTCTGAATCATTTAGATGTTCTCTGGCAAACTTTAAACGTGCCTGCACATGTGGCATCTTGAGCAGGGGGACCTTGCGGCCGCTGCAGGATTTCAGTTTATTGTGGCGTAGTGTGTTACCAATGTTTTGCTTGGTGAGTGTGGTCCCAACTGTAAAGTTGTTAATCAAAAAGTCCATGATAAATAAAGATATCGTCTCTCAAAATAGAGAGTCGATTCTGAATCGCCTTTACAAGTCATCATATTTTCTATTCTTTTGCCTGTTGTGTCACTGGGTAACACATTTGCATAATCCGCTCCTGCCTGCGAAGTACGAACAGAGTCTGACCTGCCCACAAACACTTCCGCTAGTGCGTTTACATCATGTTGAGAATACGCTATGTTAAGGATACCACAGAAATACAATTCAAACCTTTTGTTGTGTGCATGTCATTTTACCAAAGACTGCTTCTCTAATCTTGGCTTTTATCTTCATTGGCTTCTATTCTTCGTAATTTGGACTAACAAGCTCCAAACCACAACCTATAAGTCCGATTGATACGTTATGTGTACATTATCAATTGAGTGCTCAAAATATCAAGTTTTTGTGCTAATACAGTAGGTAGACATCCAAAATGGGTAATACCGCCGCACGTACCGCCACCGCAGGGCCGCGGCGTTAACTGCAATTCAGTCGCGTGTTAAAATCATTCGCGAAACTACCACCAGGTGGCGCAAAGGGACGGATTGCGAACTGAATGTAATTATAAAATGAAAGGAAGACGTTAAACAACAATAACATTATAATATACATTATAACATCCTTAAAAGCCATTAAAAAATAGGATAGTCTTAGGCTACAGTCTACTCATCAAAAAATTAAAGAAAGACCTTTACACAAGGGCTCTTATGCATTCTATTGTTATTAAACAGTCATTACATACATACATACATACATATACATATATACACACACACACATATATATATATATATACACGGATTAAAAGCTAAATGTTTTAATTTCAGTTCATTCTTGGTTAAATATATATATATTATAATATATATTATATATATATATATATCTTATATATCCTACTATAGATAGATAGATATAGATACCTATATATAAAATAATCTTCAGGTTCCATTTGCAGAGCGAAATGAGAAAAGTCCAGCATTTACAAATAATTCTTATTCACTCTGTTATTATTCTTGATTTTTTAAACTGCTAACACTTTGCATTTTGGAATTATGCCTTTACTGTGTGACCAAAAATTGTGAATTGTGACTTTGATCGCGCTGGTGCCTCACGCGCACATATTCATTGGAAACAGCAGTTGTCACCAGCCATGCGGCGCGAGCAGCAGTCCACTTTGGCATATTTTTGCTCATTATGATTTTTTTTCCGTCGATACTGAAACACGTGTGAAATCCAAAGCCTGTTTTCCCTAATGAATAAGAGTTTTTAGCTTCAAATGGGGCCACATGTTTGGATTTGTCCGGAATGATGTGAGAGATAACCCCAACCTTACCTTGTGTATTGCTTTAAATTATTTTAAATTATTTTTATTTATTTTATTTTTTTTTTTTTGTTTATAAGCCTCTATTATTATATACTGCAATTATATTTATCCATATAATTATATTATTTAAAATGGTGGTAATTCTTGTTCTGTTCTGATAAACTTGTTGAATTTAAAGGATTTGTTGTAAAGTGAAGGGAACTAAAAATATCCTGTTATTAGCCTATAGCATTATAAGGCATGCCGTTATTATTTCTGAATGTAATAAAATGCAACTCTCACAAACTTAATTTATTTTTAGCGTGTTTTCGTGTATGTTTTTATCCAGCTTTATTTTTCCATTGCATCTGAAAATGACTTTGTGCATCACATTCACTCGGCGCGCTCAATCTGCCTCTCGCGTTGTTCAGCTGTGCGATTTCAAAATGTTTGATATAAAGGTTGCCGTCACATTTTATACAGGAATTGTTCATTAAAAAATAAATAAATAAATAAATAAATAAAATAAAAAAAAGTAAAAAAATCAAAATATATTGTTAGTTTTATGCTAACATGCAATCAAGGTCTTCAGATACAATATAAGACACAAGTTCATTTAGGCTATTTAACATGCAGTGTGACATTTTACCGTTTCAACTTATAAACTCCTTGAGATTTTTAAGTCAGCTTAATAGTATTGAAATTCAAGTTGAATCTAGTATAAAAAAGGTTTTAATTGCTTAAATTATTTCTATGAATTAATAAGTTAGCATGACTTTTTCATCATAGCTTTTTTTTACTAGCTGTTTTCGTTTTCTGAAACCAAGCACCCACTTTTTTCTTTTTTAAAATCTATTAATCGCTCGCATATCTCCTACAGCCTACAAAAAAGGGCTAATAGAGGTTCTTTCTTTTATTATTTATTTATAATGTTTATTCTTGAATAAAATAAGTATTTATTCTTTAATAAAATAAGGGAGAGAATTAGGGAAGATCCAAATATTTTGTAATGTACAATAATATAGGCCTATATCTGCCTGCAGTTAAAAAGTTATATTTGTTCTGATTCACCCATTTATGTAGGATACAATCTAAAAATAAAAATAATGTCATAAAAAACGCGCCCATCGGCCTGAATAAATTTTTACCATTATAGAATTGGGGTAGTAATTTAGGAGGTGAAAATACAGTGAGTGAAATTACAAATGGCATGGGATTTTAAAGTATGACAACTGAAGGTCTATAAAACGTTTCTATGATGCAGTTTTTTTAAACAATGGCACTTAAATGACACTTCTGGTGTTTGGATTTTTACTTCAATATAATGAGATCCAAGTTTAAGAATAGCCTACAGTAGGTTTTTTTTTTTTTTTTTTTTTTTTTTTTTTTAAATCTCTATTTAACAGCATTAGCTCAATGAAATATGTCTTCCTTCAGGTAGACTGAATGTTTTCCACACTTTGCTAAATGTTGGGGCTCATGATCAAATGAGTTGTATTCGCCTCAAACTGATTTAGTAAAATCAAAACCGCGGACGGTAAAACCAATTCATAAATAAAACAACAAATATCAAAAGATAATAAAGCCTTCCTCAAACGCCTACGTTCACAAATAAACATGATTTTCGCCAAAATAATGATTATCAATTGATAATTTGTTATTATTTTGGTCTAGTGAAAATAATAATATGGGCTGCGAGAAAATAATGAATAAAAAGAGTAAGGCTGCTGTGAGCGCAGGCATGTTTCAACCCAGTAACAACACAGCGTTCCTCACAGCCAAAAAACAGACCGAATTCAGTTCATCTGGAGGGGGCTGGGGGTAGTTCTGTATAGCTTGTGGGGGTCGAGATAAAGGTGTGAATCTCTTGCTCTTTCATATGGACAGTGCCTTATGAGGGTATCAAACTTGCAGAACAGGTTTTAGGACAACTTTAAAGAAAGGTTTGATCCACTTCAAATGTTGACTACTGTATAGCGCAATAAAGTTTATTAGTTATTAAAACTTAATTTCAGAGGAAGTGCCTTAACTCCAAAAAAATAAATAAATAAAAAAAAATAATAATAAATAAAAAAAATTAAATTAAAAGATGCAAACTGTTGCATTAGGACTGGGCGATAGGCCTTATGGCCTACTAAAAAAAAATTTACAAAACAATTGTTTTTACAAAACAATCCGTTTTACAATTTAAATCGATTTTTTTTTTGCCTCCCTACTTAAAATCAATATTCAAATGACAACGAAATTGTTCAAGACAAGTTTTAATATAATTCTTTATCATTTACCAGTCAAATTTATAACTGAGACAAGATGATTAATAAAAAGCAGTAACGTTATTACCTTAATGCTGGAAAGACCTTTATTTTATTTATTTATTTATTTTTACTAAATTTTTACTAGCCCATCATGCAATCATACAATTTCCCATCTGCGCTTGAGCATTTAATAATCACTCTGCTCCACGCTCACTGATACCAGAAACACTGCTCCGCACTTGCTCCGTGGATAAAGTTGAAATGTTATTTTCATAATGTAGCCTATAAAAATTAAAAATAAATAAATAAATAAATAAAATTTCAGGACAGTTTCAAAGGGGATTAGGCTATTGTATGCAAACTTTTTTTCCTACCAAACGCCAAACTAATAACATTGTCAGCATTAAAAGGTATAATTGCTGCTTTCTGCTGTGCAAATTTTGTTTGTATTGAAAATAACAGTACACTTTCGGTTATTTTATCTACAGATTGATGCATTTCTTACAGATTTCTGCTCATTCAAAATCAGATACAGATGAAGTACTGTAAGATTACATTTGTTTGAATGCATTATTGCGACAGCGATTGCGTGTGAATGCGCTGTATCTGTTTAAATAATGCTTTAACCCGAAAATAATCAGTAAAAGGAACAGACAAACTCCTCGAGAACTAGCCTGTAACGCTCGACTATTGCCATCATTATACGGAGAGATTATGTGTATCAAGCTATAGCTAAATATGTTTATCATGTGAATTCTTGCTAAATATGCAGTTATATTACGGGCCATTGACATGGCTTGTACTCGTGATGGAGCGGTGCTGGAGCGATGGAAAAACCACGACGCTCCGACTTTTAAAAAAATCGCTCCAGTCAGAATCACTCCGCTCCGCTCATACTCTGCTCGGCAGCGTGTCTCAAACGCGCGGGGGAGGGTTGAGCCCAATCAGAACTACGAGCCCTGAGTGAAGCGTCGGCCGTTTAATTTTGTTGCGTCCATACAATATTTTTTAAGAGTGTGAAATATACATTTTCACAGAATGTAGCCTATTCATAAACAATAGGCCTATATTAAACCATCTCTTTAAGTTTTTCTAAATCCCAAACAGAGTCCAGACATCAGTAAAGTATCCGTCTATGAACATGTTTTATAGGTGACAAAAAAACACCAGAGTTTTGGGAGATATTATATTTTGTAGACTTTATGTGATTTAAAATGCACAAACCAGAAGCACAATATCTGCAGAGAAGGTGTTGGCCATTCTCAAAACATAAAATATCAATTTATTTAAATTTTCGTTTTTGTGTTTCAGAGGGAAAATCATTGTTAAGGCATCTCTCCGGTTACAGACCGTTCTGAAAGAAGAATTTATACAAACGCGTATAAAATGCTTTAAAAAACTTTAACAGAGATGTCTAGAGGGTATTTAATAGATCTGCCTCCCACGTAAGATTATCTAGTTTCTAGTCGGTCATTTGTCATTATTCAACTAATCGCAGGTTTATATTAAATTTACAACTATAATCCATAATGAGGATTAATATATTCCGCGCTCAAGAACATGCATTAAGTTTGCCACAAAGCACAGGCAGAAGTAGCCTAATAATTGTAAAAAAGGAGACATTTTAATTATTTATTAATAAACAAATGTTATTCTTGTCGGCTGCAAGATGAAATTCACAGTGCTGGCTCTCTCCACATGAACGCGGCTTTAAGAAAGAAATGAAACCTTCTCAGATTACATAATGCTTTCGTTTTGAATTGATTCGTTTAAAAGACATTTCATGTATGTGAGACACCCAGATTTTCAGTTATTTCATTATTAGGGAAAAAATCACGTGATCGAGAGGGTGCCTCCCTGTCAAGCGCATTAATAATTTTCGCACAAACACTTGAATATGAATAATAATTCACATTTTTCATATGCCTTACAAAGTATTTTTTTTTATATGCAATTATCCAAAATAAAACTAAACAAGATTTGCAATTAAGATCAAATGTAGACAAATAAGAATAAATACTGCACATGCACTCAGCATCATGCGCGCTGAGCAAATCTTGCACTCTGACATTTTACAGAATGTTGTACAAACCTGCATTTAAATGCGGCTGCAATTTATTTATTTCATTTATTTATTTATTTATTTACTTAAATTATATGAAAACAAGTAAAGAAGACTCCATTTAAAATCACTGAAGTTGTCAATTAATGAAGCTCTTTTTCACATCGTGTGCATTTTGTTGATTAATGACTTGAGTTTAATCATGAGGACGTTTTATTAATCAGTCCATTCTTTAGAGTTTCAGTGATTTAGCTAAATCGTGCAGGTTTAATTTATTTGTTTCTTGTTTTAATTAGGCCTAAATAATGGGAGCGAAATTATACAGTCCCTCACTTTTACTAAGATAAAGAAAATAATTTATAAAACATGCAAGCCTAGCTCACAATAGGCTACCACTCTTAATGCTCCGATGCAAAGTAAACCACAATTTCTTTTGAATAATATAACACACAATTCATATTATATAAATAATACTGCACACTATTTAAATGTGTCAAATCTAAAATATGGTGTAGAGAAAATATAAGCACAGGCTCATAGGCTTCACATTTATCCTGCTTGAATTCATTCTAAGAAACGCACATATCTTCATAAGGACTAAATTTTCATCTGTGAATATTAAATATTTTAACTAGCCTAAAGTGTTTTCCCGACTGCAGTCAAATATAACAAAACGGTGAGGCACAGCTGACGTCTATTCGCAAAAATGTGCTTTGATGCGCTTGTTTGAAAACTTGTGATTAAAGCGCCACTCAGCGGTCAAAAGCTGTAAATGCACTTTGCAGACGCCGCGGCGGCGGTACGAAAGTTAACGTGCCTAGCGTTTTCGACTCGTACATTACACGTCAGACCCTGATATCACGTGTCTTCACGGGATCTTTACGGGTTGTGTGTGAACGCACACACATATTCCGGGTAATCACTGGCAGTGTGATAGGGGCAAAATCTAGTGACCCGGGAACAACTGCCGGGACACATTACCCGTGTATTTTCCGGAACTGCAGTGTGAAAGGGGGCTTTACTGAAGTAGTTCTGATAATTCGCTGTGAACCCACTATTTCCAACAATGTGTCTATTAATGTAGACTGACATTGTTCTAATTACTTCGTTTAATAATAAAGAATATAGTGTAGCACACAGACTTTATAATCATATTAAAATTGCTGTTTATTTTGCTGCACCAGTAGTTATAGGGTTAATGCGAAGAGACGAGCGAGTTATTTAAGGCTGCTGCTCATGTGATACAGTTGTTCTGCATTCTGATTAAAAGTTAAGACAGAGCGTCTTTTGTCTGTCATTCTTCCAACGTTACAGTAACATTACAAACTGTATTGTTTCAACAGTTAGTCACGATAGCACTCGGCTAATGTACCCACCATTATTGTTTTAAGTGTTCACAGTTTACCAGCTAAACTATAGCTGTGGGCATGATTTGCACGCATAAGTGTTTTTGCATTCTATGTCATTATTATAAGAACGGATCAGAGCACTATATTATTGTTTTATGTAAAGGTGCTTTGTCAATGGTAGCACATGCTAACTGGCTCAAGGACTCCTCTTTGTGCCAGTCACAACTGACCAATCAGAGCAGAGTAGGCTTCTGGAAGGTTGAGGTTTGCTCTAGAGGTCGACCAATATATATCTGTCGGCCGATATATCGAGCCGATATTTGTCATTTTTTAATATATCGGCATCGGCCGATATCCATGTTTAGTAGCACCGATTTAAATTCAGGCACGTCGGCGGGCAGCCCCGTGTTATTGCTGCGATGGAAAGTGCTGCTGCCGCATGTGAAGGACCCCAAGCCAAAACTTTTGGAAGATTCAACAACAGTCCTGGGAGATAAAGGTAGTCAGGGAATTTCACTCTGTAAATAGGGTGGAGAAGATGGCAGCTCTCACAAACACTGCAGCATGATTGAGTTCTACGTTACTCCGCCCCGCTCACAGACAGCACCGTGCTCGGAGAGACAGCTGTCCTGGAGCAGTCCAGAACGGTGAATGACATTTGCTCGGAAGCATGGTTTAATGCAGACAATAGCAAGGTTTCCATCCAACTCATTTGCATTTAGGGATGTCAATATTTGATTATTTTTCATGATCGATCATCGTTTAAATTAATGATCAATTAATAACCTTAATGCTGTGAAATGCGTCTGCAGCGGTATTATTATTATGTGCAAAAGCCACTCGGAAAAAAAGCTTTCTCACCCGAATTAAAGGGGTTTTAGTCTGAATAAAATGCTAGTAGCAGGACTGTAAAATGAATAGATGTGATTATGATCATTTGATAAAATGAAGAGAGCGCGCCATACGTTTGTGATCATTTTACTTAACTTAGTTGACTGTGTCCCGTCAAGGAGACCGATGAATGTGCCTCTTTAAATGGTTTCGTGGTGCTCGTTGTTGTACTTTAAAACGCAATTGCAATGTTTTCAAATGACACTATAGTACTAAAAAAATAAATTATCCCAAACGTAACTGTGGCGCTTGTGGCAGTGCTGCGCAGTCAGTGAACCGCTTTTTTCACATTAAACATTTTATGCGAGTATTATGACCAGTACTTTATTTGATCCTGTTCTGGAGAATGTCAGAATTTGAATTTTTGCATTCCGGTAGGCCTATTTGTTTTAAAAAATCCGGCATTAACAGCGCATTAGATCATGACAGTGCGTGCGTGCATGCATACTAGGACGAGCGAGCGCGGGTTTGGCTAGATGTATTTGGAGGTTATTGCTCACGTCTCGTTCTGCACATATCCGCAATGTATCTGAATGTTTAACTATAATATTTTTTCTTTTTTTAATGTAAACTAGACGGAAAAGATCATCCTCTTCACATGAGTAAAAACATCCTTGGCATAACAGCAGAGTGGACCGGTATAATACAGTCTATTTAAAATGTCCAGTGTAACCTTTTATATTTTGGTTGACTGTACTTTATTTTACCAATGAACAGACTGCGATGTAAGTTTGAAATTAGAATGCACTTTAGATGTTCTGTGTCATTTATACCAAACACAAATGTTGCTGGTTGCTAGTGTGTTTGCAGCACTACTATTATTTATTTTTTATATATTTTATTTTTTATATTTTTCAGTTTAATTGATTTTTATTCATAAAATTGTTTTTTTATTATTATTATTTAAATGCATATTTAAGTTTACATTTATGTTCCAACAAACTTGAAAAATTCTGCTTGATAAATGCTCTAAAAATTTTATGTAAATGATTGACTTGTGTGTGTATATATAGTGTGTGTGTGTATATATATATATCTATATATATATGTTTATATATAGATAACTATCTTGGATATATAATTTGTTTGGTTAACTTTGGATAAATTTAATTTTTATACCGTGCAGTGCACAAAATTAAGATTCGCGAGATGGTTCAAGTCAGTGCTCAATAAATGATGATAAGTTTAGAAATGTTGTGCATCCACTTATTATTAGTGTGACATTTTAGCATGCAAATAAGGGGGAAAACTTCAAGATATCGGCCTTAAAAAATCGGCAGCACACACCCATCGGCTGAACCTGACCAAACGGCTATAGAAAAACCCATATCGGTCGATCTCTAGTTTGCTCCGAACAAGCTTGGAACGAATCGTTTAGAAATCATTGTCAAATGACTCTAATATTAAATGTATATTCTGAGAAAATTGCAATGTTTTCTGACCTTAGATGCATTTAAACCTGTTGTAGGGGACTCCAACACAATATTGACCAGTGGTGTAGTTGGAGCCATACGCAAGTATATGCCGTATGCTTACTTTTTTCCCCGGGCTGTTTGCGTATTACGACTTCTAAGAATCAATATTTGCGTATACCATCGGTATACCCACTTGTTTTTTTTTGCTTCGCAAGTCCGTAATCTACTATCATATAGCTTCCCCTTTAATGGTGTCCCATACAATTGTGTGAAACTCGTGATTCTTTGTTGTAATTGGTGCATTATCACTTCTGTCATTCTACCTTTTCCCGCCCATTATTGATGGAGTGTGTCCGCTGCAGTGAGAGAGCTCCGCTCAAATGCCATCGGGAGCACTGGGACATTTCCGGACCGGTGGACCAGTCGAGTAGTGAGCCGATCGCCGAAGTGAGGGAGACCTCCCCCAGATTAGTCACTGTTTTTAAATTACAGCGAACTGCAAAAAACACATACTCCAAAAGTGTGAAGCGGTACTACTCAATGCATCCGCCAGCCACGCGCAAAAGCTTAATCTGCAGTCTCCTGCACAGCGCTTTGCTTGCGCCACGATGTAAAGTAATAACAGCGATAAGTTGCTTCATCCACTCAGATGTGAAACAGAATTATTGTTATAGTTGTGTGATATATGAGAACATTAAAGTTTCTGTAGTGATGCTGCCTGTAAACACCCACGACGATGTAAACTGCACCATAGTAATTTGAAAATAAAACTCCAACACAGGCTTGTCAATTCAGCACCATAGTAATTTAATTTACCATGTGACCAATCTTAACCACTAATTATAAGCAAGAACTACTCTCTTTAGATGTTTATTTCTAATTAACTTTAATAGAAGTAAAATGTTGATTCAGTAAGAGCCAGATTAAAGCTCGGTTTTTTATTTATGTGTAAATAAAATATGTGATTTAATATGTGTAAATAAAACTTGTGTATTATTTACACATATTAAAGTTCTTAAAGGGATAGTTTACCCAAAAATGAAAATGACCATTTACTCAACATCATGTCATTCCAAACCTGTATGAACTTATTTCTATGGTGGAACATAAAAAAAGAAGATAATTTGAGAAATTCAAGACATAGTTCAAGTAGAAATTAAGGGTATAAGAAAAATGGTTTGGTAACATTCTACAAAATATCTTCTTTTGTGTTCCACAGAAGAACTAAGTCATACAGGTTTGCATTCACATGAGGGTGAGGAAAGGATGACAGAATTTTTTGACATTCTAGCTCAAAATCATTGCTTTAATGTCAAGTGCATTTCTATCTGACAAAATTACAATCCAGCAAAACATTCATGGAGGAACTCATGTGCTGGATATGTCCAGGGCTGAATTTGAACCCCAGTCCAGCCCTGCCTATATGCTGCAAAATCCACTTGCAAGAAGTAGAATTCCCTTCCTAAACCATACAATCAGTGTATAAAAGCATAAAATAAAACAAAATTCAGATGAACATTAAATAAAAAATAATAATAAAACGTTAAATTCAAATATCTGTGAAGCACTTTTCACAGTGAATATAATTCCAAAGAAACATGTTGAAATTATATAGAACTGTAATAAAAACTTGTCGGCAGCCATATCACCCTGCAGCCCAAGACTGCAGGGTTACCCACTGAAGCTAAGCAGGGAACCTGGGAAAACTAGGTTGCTGCTGGAAGTGGTGTTAGTGAGGCCAGCAGGGGGTGCTCACCCTGTGGTCTGTGTGGGACCTAACGCCTCAGTGTAGTGATGGGGACACTGTACTGTCAACAAGTACCGTCCTTTGGATGAGACGTTAAACCGAGGTCCTGACTCTCTGTGGTCATTAAAAATCCCAGGATGTCTTTTGAAAAGAGTAGAGGCATGGCCTCGGCATCCTGGCCAAATTTGCCCACTGCCCTCTGACCATCAGGGCCTCCTAACAATTCCCATATCTGCTGGCTTCATCACTCTGTCTCCTTTCCATCAATAAGCTGGTGTGTGGTGGGCGTTCTGGTGTAATAATGGCTGCCGTCACATCATCCGGGTGGATGCTGCACACTGGTGGTGGGTGAGGAGATACCCCCTGACAATGTAAAGTGCTTTGAGTGCCTAGAAAAGCGCTATATAAATGTAATGAATTATTATTATTATTATTATTATTAATAATGCGTAGACAGATGGGCTGGAACAACCTGGAAGTCATGCCGTAGACTACTTGAAAAATAATTCATTGACCAATTTTAGAGTGCACTGTAATGATATTACTAAATTACTATATTAATTACTTATTAATTAATGAATTTTTTTTATTTTTTTTGGTAGTGGTGGTGGGACAGGGGGTTGGGGTGCGACTGGGTAATAGTAAACCACTTTTTTCTTTAGTACTACACCACTGCATATGACCTGCTCTTTAAGATCATTAACAAGCTTCTCCCGTGTAGTTTGGGGCAGATCCCTCACCTTTCTCATGATCAACCTTACCCCATGAAGCAAGATCTTGCACAGAGCTCCAGATCAACGCCGAAAGATGGTTGTTTTGTATTTGTTCCATTTCCGAATTATCGCACCAACAGTTGTCTTGCTGATAGGCTTGCAGCCCATTCAAGCCTTGTGCAGATCTACAATCTTGTCTCTGACATCCTTTGACAACAGGGCTGAATGATTAATCTAAATTAAATCGCAAAGGCGATACATCGTGATTAGGCAGAAGCTGCAATTATCATGCATATCTTTCAGTGAAGCACGGTTCTGTAATCATCAGTAAATATCCATCCGAAGGACAGACGACACTCTCGCACGGAAACTCCAAATACACCTTGCAGAAGAAACCCAGGAAATGCCTATAGTAGCTGCTGAATAAACAGAAGATTTAACTGCTTTCATTGATTAAACATGACAAACACACAACTATGACAATATATGGTTAATCTGAGTTTGTCTAATTATAATTTTTATTATAATAAAGTATACAATAATGCAATGCTAATCAACATAGCCTTTATCACTGCTTAGAATAATATGAAATATGTTATGTGCCTTATTGAAAGAAGCCACATTATCTTACTGAAGGATTTATTTCAAACACTCGACTGACGTAATGAAGTGAGTTTGGAGTAAAAACATGCTATTAAATAGTATTTTCACGTGCTTTCAGATGGAGCAGCATTTACTACAACAAACCCTAGTTCACTGACGAGCAAAGCACACTATCGTGTAGCCCTATTTGGCAACTCTTTGGTCTTGCCCATGGTGGTGGGAGAGGTTGGAATGGAAGATAGAGATTGTGTGGACAGGTGTCTATACACCTAACAAACGGACATTAGGAGTAACTTCTTAAAGTGGCTGGACTAATCGGTATTCCACATGGGCACATGACCAATCTGTGGGAGCCAAAATTCTTGCTGGTTGGTAGAGGATCAAATACTTACTTCACTTGCAAATTTGAAATGCAAATCAATTTCTAACCTTCATATAATGTGTTTTTTTCTCGATTTTTTTGGTTGATATTCTGTCTCGGTCCGTTAAAATAAACCTACCATAAAAATTACAGACACTTTATTTCTTTGTAAGTGGGCAAACTTACAAAATCAGCAGGGGATCAAATTAAAATTCTATAATATAATAATCTACTGCTGCTGCACAAAACCTGCTGTTAAGCCCTGTTGAATAAGCAAAGTAATAAATGCCTATAGCACTTTAAAGAGTTCATTTACCCTCCATTTACATCACTACAATTTCATGCAACTAAAGCGCTTTCTGCCTCCCCAAGCATTGTACCTGCTAATATAATTTCCAACCAATAATATTAATAACATATCAACTCAATAAAATATTCATAACATAAAAAAATTAGCTAACATTGTGATCTGAATAGCTATGCATACTACTGCACAAAAGTACTTAGAATTGTTACTGCCCCTTTATTAAATAAAGAAACAACCAATTAATGCTTATTTGGCTTTGAAGAGTTCTATAAACCCTGTTGAATTGAATAGCAAAGTAATAAAATCCCTATTTCACCAAAAAAATTCACTACCATCCACTACCATCTTATCACTGAAATTTCATGCAAATAAATGTACTTTCTGCTGCCGCTGCTATATTAGCAACAATAATCAGATTGCCATGCACAAAAGTACTTACAATTGCTATTAGCCTCTTTATTAAATAGCAAATGCAATCAAATAATGGCTATTTACTTTGAAGAGTTCACAAAATCTACTTTGAGCCATGTTATATAAGGAAAGCAATAAAATGCCCATTTCCCTTTAAAGAGTTACTTACCCTCGATTATAGACTGTATAAAAAACAGGTTATCACTGAAATTTCATGCAACTAAGTACTTTCTGCTTCCGTTGCTATATTAGCAACAATAATAATTGGATTGCCATGCAGACTGCTGCTAATATTTCTAACATTGTGTCTGAATTTTGCTATGCATGCATGCTGCTGCTATTAAAATTCACTAAACTAGAGATCTGAATAACTTTGCATACTGCTGCTACAGCTGAACAAAGGTACTTAGAAATGCTATTTGTCTTTATTGACAAGCAAACGCATTCAAATAATGCTATTTTGCTTTGAAGACTTCACAAAATCTACTGTACGGCCTGTTAAATAAGCAAAGATATAAAATGCCTATTTCACTTCAAAGGTGTCATATGACGTTGCTAAAAAGTAGAGAATTTTGTGTATTTGGTGTAATGCAATGTGTTTTTGTGGTTTAAGGTTCAAAAAACACTATTTTCTACATAATGTACATTATTGTTTCTCCTATATGCCCCACCTTTCTGAAATGCGTCGATTTTTACAAAGCTCATCATTCTGAAAAGCTAGGTGTGCTCTGATTGGCTAGCTATTCAGTGCATTGTGATTGGCCGAATGTCTCAAGTGTGTGATGGAAACGTTACGCCCCTTAACACTGTGATGGCGTGTGTGCCAGATGGGTAGGATAAAATGTCAGAACACCTGCGCGATTAGGGCTGGGCGATATGACGATATATATCGGACGGACGAAATTAAAAGTCGTTTCATTATCGTTTCATATTATGCTTTATCGTTTATTTTGTGGTGCCGCAAAATACATTGTTTACGGCAATACTTTTTCATAATTTGAATGACGGCAGTTAGGGCTGCACGATTAATCGTATTTTAATCTCGATAACAATATCCACCTTTCTAGATTAATTAAAAATAACAGTCACGATATTGGCCAGCTCGTAATTTATCCTGAAACGTGTTTTTAATTTGGCATTTGCGTTATCTTGCATTGCTAACAAGTCTTCACTAGCGTTCATGCTTGTGGTTGCCAGATGTGAAGAGCTTTAAGCCCCAAAACAGAACTTTTCTCCTTTAAGGATACACTTTCTGCCCGGTGTTTTATTTAATTTGTGCAATCTGGCAACCCTGTGCGCGCTCACTGATGGCGGAACAAGCGCTGATGATGATAATAACATACGAGTTTAGCGATCTCTCCACCGCGATATTCTGCTTACATGAAAGTGTCATATAAACCAGGGGTTTTCAACCTGTGGGGCGCACCTGTCAAGGGGGGCATGAGCATCAGTTAATTCAGAGACATTCCCTTGGGGATTTATGAATATGAGTTAGCAAATCTTTAGTCATCCACTAGGGGGCAATCTGACTCCCACTGCTTGTAGACAGTTAGAGCAGAGTCGGTTGGAGTATCAGTCACGCTTATTGACAAAGTAAGATGATTTACGGTTAGCTGTGTCGGCATGTTGTTATCTCAGAAACATGCTCCGCATTAACATTGAAACAGGTATACTGGTTATATATTTATGTTTCAGTATAATTATGCACGCTATACCAGGGGCGGTTCTAAACCCTTTTTAGGTGGGTTTCAGACCCCCTATCTGTCACCTTAGCCCCCAAAAACTATCTTAACAATCAGGCCAGTGCTGCTTCCTCAAGAAAGTTTTTCATTCTCACGTGTTTTAAGTCTTGTCAGTTTAAACACTAAAGTAATTTTAAGCCATTTAAGCCCAAGAAAGAATGGGATTTTTTCCCATTTGCGAACAAATTGTCACTTAATGCGGTACTCACGCGCTGTGATAAAGCGTTTCTATGCGCAACGCATGCGCACAGCTTTAGCCTTCTCAGACAGCAGGTGAATACCTATGGTTGTCTTGACAAGTATCCTTGTAAGCACAGTCGGTTGTTTTAAGTGAACATAAACAGTAAAGAAAATATCAAATTTACATCAGTATAACGGATCCGTGCATATTTTATGTAAATAATGTTAATCAAAAAGACCAAAAGAAAAATTGTTCTGTGATTTAATAGTTTTAATGGATATTTGCGTTTATGTTATTGTTAATAAAGTAATTCGGTGTGAATAATGGGGGGGGGGGGGGCAAGTGAAATTAGACAAACTTGGGGGGGCGCATGTCCTAAAAGGTTGAAAACCCCTGATATAGACAATGTGTGTTTATTCACAAGCCATTTGTACTGTTTGTGTTACCAAATGTGCCATGATCAAACTTTCACTGAGTTTCAATAATGGATCTATTGTATTTGAGGAATTCCTACCAGTGACAATACAATGGGGAAAAAGGTACATAAATTGGAATTGTTGGAAATTATATTAAGAGTTTCTAAAGTTTTTACCAGTTTTCGTGTTGAAAATGGCATGTCAATGTTAGTTTTCAGTGTGCATTAACGATCTTTGAGCAAATTTACTGTGCGATCTGAGTGTTTTTTTTTCCCATTTGCGAACAAATTGTCACTTAGAAAATGTAACGTGAATACAAAACCCTAACCAAAACCATGAGTTTTGTATTATCATAGTTGGTTAAATGAAGTCAGTGTATAGTCTGTGGAGGTGGGTTAAAGGACACATGAAATGTTATTGCATTTCCCTGCTGAATAAAAAAAAAAAAAAAAAAAAAAAAAAAAAAAAAAACAACAACTAAATCCAGCCTTAGCTGGTTGACTGATTTTAGTTGTTCATCCTGCCTGGTCTTTGCTGGTCAAAGCTGGTCAGAAGGCTGGTTTTAGAGGGGTTCTGACCACTTCCTCAGCTGGTCAGGCTAGGAGACCAGCTGGAACAACAGTGTGTGTCCATAATCTCCATGTCCGTTTCTTATAGAAGCTGTCAATATTCTTTATGTAAATTACTTGTGATTAAGCTCCGTTTTTGTAACTGATCGGGAGAAATGTGAATTATTCATTGGATTGAATCATTAGGCTAAGTAAGAATGTCAACATGTATTTATGCAGAGCTGAATAAAAAAAAAAAAAAAAAGGCTATGCATTTCTAGCCAATCTTAATTTAAATCTTAATATTTTTCTTAGAAGCTGTCAATATGATTAATACGATTGTTTTGTGTCTGTGTTCATCTTGTGTCCTTTGTTTGTAATTTGTGCCTGTCCGTTTTTGTAACTGAAGATTAAGTGAGAATATTATGTTTAAGTCATTATGTGTTAATTTTTCAAAAAAAATAAATGAAAGATGTGTTTCTAACCGAGGTGAACACGCTGAGCATTTATAATATTTTTATTAAGCCGAATGTTGAAGATGTCAATATGTTTCATGTGCTTTTTTTGTTTCTATAGCACCGTTTCTGTAACTGAAAAACTGAAAATAAATAAAAGGCATAAGTTTGTCACTTCAATCGTAAGTGAACATGTGTGCAATATTTACAGAATACAATATTTACAGAAGCTGTCAATAATGAATGATGAATTTCTTATGTACTGTATATAATCCATTGTAACTTAAGATCCTGAGCAAGATTAATTGTTCGTTGTGAGTTTGATTATTATTTGCTTATGGCAATTAAAAATTAAAAATAAGTTAAAATGCTTAGCCTAAATCTTCTATACATATTTTTTATCTTTCCTGACATACTCCAATTCATGTTAAAACAGACCAGACGTGCTTATTCTGTGCATTTTTAGCACGTTTTGTGTGAAATCATGTTTCAAAAGTGTGCTGTCACTTTAATTGAGCGTCAGCAGCGCAGCAAAAATAGACTCGGTGCCAAAACCCCTACTTCACTGCTGCTCACTGCTCCTGCTGCCGGTGTGAATGCACTCATTGATTAACATGCATGCCAAAAAAAAATATGCGCTGCTCACACTTGCAATGTAAAACAGCCATTAAACCTTCTTTCTTTGCGTGAACAATTGGGTGGCGTTATGCAAATATTCCCGCATCATGACAGAGACATGTGGGGGCGTGTTAGAATGAGCCGTTTTAGGTAGGAGTGGTTGACTCTTCTATTTTATAAAGAATATCTCTTTGGATTTGAGACTTTAGTCTTTCCAACTTTACACATAATCTTTATGCACCAAGAGCGTGTAACACTCCCAAGAGAAAGGAAAAATTTAAATCGCTTCATATGACCAATTTAAAGAGTTACTTACCCCACTAAAATTATCACTGAAATTTCAAGCAACTAAATTACGTTCTGCTGCTGCTGCTTTATTAGCAACAATAATTTGACTTCCTGCTGCTAATATTATTTCTAACATTGCATATGAATTTGCTATGCATGCTGTTGCTATTAAATTCTCTACATGTGATCTGAATAACGATGCATACTGCTTCTACAGCTGCATAAAGGTACTTAGAATTGCTATAAGCCCCTTTTAAATAAACAAAACACAAACGATGCCAATTCGTTGCAGAGTTCACATACCATCCATTTTTAGTCCCTGAAACTTGTGGTCTACCTACTGCTGCTGCAACTAGAAGCATCATTTGATTTGCTATGCATACTGCTATTAATAATTTGCTAATAACGCAATCTGAAATTCTATGGATACTGCTGCTACACTCCATGAAATTACTAGAATTGATGTAGCCCATCCATGCATTATCACTGAAATTTCATGCAACTAAACTACTTTCTGCTGCCCCTGCTGTTAGCAATAATAATTGGTTGCTATTGCAGACTGCTGTTAATATTATTTCTAACATTGCATCTGAATTTGCTATACCATTCTGCTGCTATTAAATTAACTAAAAATTGTGATCTGAATAGCTATGCACATTGCTGCTACAGCTGAATGAAAGTACATAGAATTACTAAAAGTATCTTTATTAAACAAGGAAACACAAACAAATAATGCCTATTTCACTTTGAAGAGTTCACAAAATCTCTGTAAGCCCTGTTAAATAAAGAAATAAAAGCCTATTTAAATTTTAAATAGTAACTTAACCCATGTATTATCACTAAAATTTAACACAGCCAAATACTTCCTGCTCCCGCTGATATAAACAACAGTAATAATTTGACTTGATTTCCTATGCATACTGCTATTAACAATTCGCTAATAACACGATCTGAATTCTATGATACTGCTGCTACACTCCATGAAAGTACTATAATTGCTGTAAGCCCAACTGAATACACAAATAAATTCCAGTTTAAGAGTGTCCTACTATTAGCTACATTGTACATGCGCTACTGATTGGAAATGATTTATTATTAGCAGTAATTTTATATTTTAAACAAATTCATGATCAATTATCTTTTAACTATCACTAAACATGACTTTCATAATAAACTCTTCACTATCGCTGAGCCAAGTTAACATGTGAAATATGTGGCACGAGTACACGTATGAGCGGGTATACAGGTCCTTCTCAAAAAATTAGCATATTGTGATAAAAGTTCATTATTTTCCATAATGTAATGATAAAATTAAACTTTCATATATTTTAGATTCATTGCACACCAACTGAAATATTTCAGGTCTTTTATTGTTTTAATACTGATGATTTTGGCATACAGCTCATGAAAACCCAAAATTCCTATCTCAAAAAATTAGCATATCATGAAAAGGTTCTCTAAACGAGCTATTAACCTAATCATCTGAATCAACTAATTAACTCTAAACACCTGCAAAAGATTCCTGAGGCTTTTAAAAACTCCCAGCCTGGTTCATTACTCAAAACCGCAATCATGGGTAAGACTGCCGACCTGACTGCTGTCCAGAAGGCCATCATTGACACCCTCAAGCGAGAGGGTAAGACACAGAAAGAAATTTCTGAACGAATAGGCTGTTCCCAGAGTGCTGTATCAAGGCACCTCAGTGGGAAGTCTGTGGGAAGGAAAAAGTGTGGCAAAAAAAACGCTGCACAACGAGAAGAGGTGACCGGACCCTGAGGAAGATTGTGGAGAAGGACCGATTCCAGACCTTGGGGGACCTGCGGAAGCAGTGGACTGAGTCTGGAGTAGAAACATCCAGAGCCACCGTGCACAGGCGTGTGCTTTTGAACCAGAAACAGCGGCAGAAGCGCCTGACCTGGGCTACAGAGAAGCAGCACTGGACTGTTGCTCAGTGGTCCAAAGTACTTTTTTCGGATGAAAGCAAATTTTGCATGTCATTCGGAAATCAAGGTGCCAGAGTCTGGAGGAACACTGGGGAGAAGGAAATGCCAAAATGCCTGAAGTCCAGTGTCAAGTACCCACAGTCAGTGATGGTCTGGGTGCCATGTCAGCTGCTGGTGTTGGTCCACTGTGTTTTATCAAGGGCAGGGTCAATGCAGCTAGCTATCAGGAGATTTTGGAGCACTTCATGCTTCCATCTGCTGAAAAGCTTTATGGAGATGAAGATTTCGTTTTTCAGCATGACCTGGCACCTGCTCACAGTGCCAAAACCACTGGTAAATGGTTTACTGACCATGGTATTACTGTGCTCAATTGGCCTATCAACTCTCCTGACCTGAACCCCATAGAGAATCTGTGGGATATTGTGAAGAGAAAGTTGAGAGACGCAAGACCCAACACTCTGGATGAGCTTAAGGCCGCTATCGAAGCATCCTGGGCCTCCATAACACCTCAGCAGTGCCACAGGCTGATTGCCTCCATGCCACGCCACATTGAAGTAGTCATTTCTGCAAAAGGATTCCCGACCAAGTATTGAGTGCATAACTGAACATAATTATTTGAAGGTTGACTTTTGTATGTAAAACACTTTTCTTTTATTGGTCGGATGAAATATGCTAATTTTTTGAGAATTTTGGGTTTTCATGAGCTGTATGCCAAAATCATCAGTATTAAAACAATAAAAGACCTGAAATATTTCAGTTGGTGTGCAATGAATCTAAAATATATGAAAGTTTAATTTTGATCATTACATTATGGAAAATAATGAACTTTTATCACAATATGCTAATTTTTTGAGAAGGACCTGTATTATTTTGTTGCTCATTAAGTTGTTATGGTTAAATAGGTAGGGCTGTTGTTGACAATATGAGGTTTATGAAAGACAGTTATACGGGTCCACCTTGATTTAACTGTGAACAACTGTGAAATGCCAATTGTAAACCGACCCCATTAGTGAGGTTTGCATCTGAAAGCGATCCGTTCATGGTTGATGTAGAAATGAATGCCCACAGAAGATATTAAAAGCACTGGAGATTTCAGGCAAATAAGGTAATTCCCATTCACTTTACTGTTCTAAAATCTGCGACACTTGACGTTGTATTCTCACATACATAAACTACAAAAACCACTTGCTGCTGCTGCTACTGCTGTTATATGAACAAGTCATGCTCAGTAATTAGTCCTCTCGCGAATAACCTGTGGGTAGCCTTACAACTTGTATGTTTTCTTGTTTAAAAATGTAAATCTGACAAACGCATTAATGCACTGAAATGAAGTGAGTGAAGATCATTTACTTATCTAACTGTTGAGTTTTAGAGAAGCTCTGAAAGCGTGTTGCAAAAAACACATCTCGCCTGTTCTGGCTTCTCTTCATTGGCTTCCAGTTGAATACTGTGTTAAATTTAAGGTTTTATTGTATGTGTATAAGGGGCTGAATGGCCAGGCTCCACAGTACATTTCTGATCTTATTGTCCACCGGAAATGTTCTAGGCCCTTAAGGTCCTCAAACAGTTTGTTGCTGACTGTCCCAAGGGCACGTCTGAAGTTAAAAGGAGATTGTGCTTTCTCTGTTGCGGCTCCACGACTGTGGAACGATCTGCCAGTACACATTAGGCTTTCATCTAATGTTGAGTGTTTTAAATCTTCACTGAAAACATATCTTTTCTCTCTGGCTTTTGGATCAATGTAATTTTATTAATCAGGGTGTTCTCTTTACTAACTCTATTTGTTTTATTCTTTATTATATATATAAAACTCTGTTGAAAATCATTTTTGATGGAATATAGCATGTCACACCACTGTACACTGCATCCTTTCAAAAGTACTTGTCAACTACCCACCTGCTGCTGGAGGACATGCTGGATCCAGATGCGCACCTGTGCCGAGGCTCCAACTGCCTGCAAGAATCCAATTCTTTCTCCGGCTCCAGATCAAATCCATTTGACAGCCCTGATAGACACAAGGAAATGAGAAAGAGAGAAATCATTCCCATTTAATCTAATGAAACTAGTGTTGAAACTAATAAAGAAACTCACAAAGCTAAAGTAGTTCAAGCAAGCGCAGTAGTGGTTACTACTGTGCTTACTTGGAACTACTTAGCTTTGTGAGACTTTAATAGCAGATAGGTTGTTTACATCAGCGGTTCTCAATTCCAGTCCTCGCGACCCCCTGATCTGCACATTTGTTATGTCTCTCTTTGTTAACACACCTGATTCAGATAATCAGCTCATTAGAAGTGAGCTCCATGCATGAACTGTGTTTCCACTGACATGGTCCCTACACAGTGTTCATTGCTCCCTACTCCCCGAGCAGGGGAAAACTGTTGAAGTTTACTTTACTGCGGAACATTCCTTCACAGATTTGCACTGTGCAACATCTTCACACATGGACAAGTGTGACATCATATACCTCGGTAAATAAATACAATTTAAATTCACATCTCACACACTTCAATGCACTTTGATAGGAACATATACGTTCGCTTCGAACTGGAATCATGGTGGAATATTCTGTGATGTCCACTTCGCAAGGCACTTACGTTCGAATAGAACAAACGTCTGAAGTGGTAAGAGAGACATACAAAATGTGCAGAGCAGGGGGTTGCGAGGACTGGAATTGAGAACCGCTGGTTTACATGACAAATCACACAGCACATGTCTATTACTGACACGCAAGACTAATTTTTGACCAAGGAAATCACCCAATATTACACTTTCCCATGAAGCAATCCTAGTGACCTGATTCTAAAAAGCCTTAAATGCACTCTGACCTGTCAAAAAACGTGCATTTATTATTAATGTGAATTTGTATCAATCATACTGTATCTATCTTGCCCTTTTTGTTTGTGTTCCTGCAGTTTCTACCTGTGTCCAGGCGTTTGATGGGCGGTTTGTCCTTAACACTGTCTCTACTGGTACTCCGTGGTCTCTTCCTAGAGTGAAGCAATGTCTCTAGGCGTGGTATGACGACTGACAAGAATGTCTTTGTGCCTAGCCGAGAACTGCCCTTTGGAGTTTCACCACCTCTCATGCGCTTATGAGGGCTTGTGCTTTTTGATTTGCGGAAAAGCACAGACGTCCGTCTGTTTATTGGGCTTGATGGCTCGGCCAGAGTTGATGTAGCTAATACACTGACATCGCTGTCCTCTAACAGCAGATGGGAGTGTCTTTTAAGTGGCTGGGAAATGCCATCCTGGTGGTGCCTGTTTTTATAAGGACTGGGTTCAATGGGTTTCAGTTTGGGTGGCTCAGAGTGACATCCCACATTAATGAAGGGTGGCACAGAAACAGATGGCTCAAGCTTAGGTGGGACCGATTTATCATCTGCCATGAAACAAGGAAATACGTCAAATATTGTATGAAAAACAGTGTTTAGTGACGACAAACTAGATTTTTTACATTTTCTCAGAAAGAACAAACTAAAATTTTTACATTTTCTCAGAAAAATCTAATCAATATTGTAGGTGGTTGGCAGGATAATGCTATCAAGTTGCTAGTGTGTGTTTACAGTGCAGTGTCATGAAGTTGCTAAGAGAGGGTTTTTCAATCCTGCTCCAGGAGGGCCACTATCATGCAAAGTTTAGTTTTAACCCTGATCACACTCATCTGCCTATAATTTACTAGTAATTCTGAAGACCATGTTAGCTTTTTCAGGTGTGTTTGATTAGGGTTGAAACAGGACAGTAGCACACCAGGAAGAGGATTGAAGAACCATGTGCTAGTAGAGTGCTCTTGATGGTTACTAGTGTTTTACTATGTGGTTGCTACATCAATACAGCAAGGTTCCAAAGATGTTCCAAAGAGTGTTCCATATGGCTGCACAATAGGGGTGTGACGAGACACTTATCCCATGAGATGAGATGAGACACGAGACTGGGTTCACAAAGAAAGAGACGAGACAAGATTTTTAGACTTTTTTTTAAGAAATCCTCAATGATGATATAGGGAAAAAGTCATTTATTCAATTGAAAAACACAAAATGCAAAGAATTTAGGTGCATTTTGAAATCAACTTATACTTTATAAAATTAAACTTCTATTTTAATTAATTATATGCAGCAATAAACAACATGTAAACTAGAGCTGCACGATTCTGGATAAATTTAGAATCATGTTTTTTATATATATAAATTGAAGATCACGATTCTAAAAAAAAAAAATATTAGAAAACTAAACAAAATAACAATTTACTAGTGGTTCTGACAAAATGTTCATTGCTTGAGTCTTTTTAAAAAATATATTTATTTAAAAAAATATATAATAAATGAAGGAGTCAGTGTCTCAATTCATTAAGACCTGTTTCTCAATTAGAATCTTTTGAATGAAAGGTTCAATGACAAATACTTTTTTTGAACGGGCAGTTAACAGAACACAATTTAAGATATTTTGGATGAAAACCGTGAGGCTTGTGACTGTCCCATAAACTGCCAAGTAAATTACACTGTCAAGGTCCAGAAAAGTATGAAAAGCATCGTCAGAATAGTCCATCTGCCATCAGTGGTTCAACCGTAACGTTATGAAGCGACGAGAATACTCTTTGTATGCGAATAAAACAAAAATAACAACTTTATTCAAGAATTCGTCTCCTCTGTGTTTTGTCTCTCCACATCACTGTAGCGTCATTTTTGTTTTTTACATGTATTTACGCTTTGATTTGAACGAAAACAGCGCATCCTTGTGGCACGGCTGACACAGAAGAGCGTACGCTGCCTGCATTCAGCTCATATTCTCCAAAATGGCGCTATGGTGATGTGGAGAGACACAGAGGAAACAAATTGTTGAATGAAGTTGTTATTTTTGTTTTATTCACATACAAATCGTTTTCTCGTCACTTCATAATGTTATGGTTGAACCACTGATGGCAGATGGACTATTCTGACGATGCTTTTCCGAAGACGAACAAAGCTTTTACAGGTTTGGAACAAGATGGGGGTAACTGATTAATGACAAAATTTTCATTATAGGGTGGAGTATCCTTTTAAGGCGTTACAAGTCTATTGTATGTCAATATTTTATTTTTCACCTCTTTAGACCACTTCAGGTTATAGCTTGATTTCCTTGACTGATCTTTCTCAGAAACACCATGCAATAAAACAATGAACCTAAAAACCTGGACTAGAGACAACGAAGCCAAGGGACAGAATACCATTTGAATAAACATCTATCCTCTCATCCACCCTGAGCTACCCTCTTCCACTAGACTCAGATTGTTAAAAAGTTTGCTGTAATTTTCTTTTTCATTATATGTCTCAGTGCAAATCACTTACCTAAAATAATAGTAGGGCTGCCCTCGACTACGGATTTTTCTGGTCGACTAGTAGTCGTTCATTTTAAGCATTAGTCGACTAATCTCACATTTATTAATAAACCATTTTAATCATTATAATGAGCCTTTAATTGCCTACAAAGCCTAATAAGTGCTCAAGCGCACGCATAAAGCTTGCCACAGCACACCGCAGAAGCTTTGATTATAAATGTGTCGGGAAAACAGTAAGGAGGCTGCATTAACATTTTAATAATTCACTGGTAAACAAGTGATTTCTTGTCATCTCCACAGTAGTGGATGCGCCTGTATGCATGTTTCACATGGATTATTACATAATCTGAGAATATTTGTTTTCCATTTGAATTGGTTCACTTTAAAGTAGACATTTCACTCTCTATAGATATATTTTTGATGTCTGTAAGGCAAAGATATACACAGAGTTTTGTGCTCAAGTTTACTGACAGAGACATCAGAAAGAGCATCATGTTTGCTTTCATTATTTTACAAAAGCACATTTTGTTGCTATTGTGAGTGCACACAAATAAAAGTAGGGCTTTACAGATTCGAAAGATGTATTACTTTTATCTGTATGACCAAAAATCATGGAATATTTTAAGAGCAAGTGAGAGCACCGGCGCCTACATCTGCCGTGCAGCGAGCTCTACTTTAGAGGCTTTCACTCTCCGCATAGACACTTTTTTATATGTTTACATCAGATTGAGCGTCCATGTAACGCTTCTGCTACTAACATTTTTCAGATGATAAGCTATATTTATGGTTGACGAATGATGAGTGTTTGGATGTCCTGCCGGATGTACTGTATTACCATAGACCAGCCGTTAACGATCTGCGTGACTTCGCCAAAGTGGATTCTGCGATTAAGCAACTAATAAAATTTTGGTCGACCGAGCCTCTTCTACCCGACTAACGATTAGTCGACTATTAGGGGGCAGCCCTAAATAATAGTGATGCTAACCTTAGCCAATACCAAAGACACAAACTGTGATTTTAATCAAGTAGTTTGCTTGTTTATATTAAGTGTATTTTGGGGCATTTATGCGTTTATTGGTCAGGACAGCTTAGCAGAGGCAGGAAGCGACAGGAGAGGGATAGGATCAGTATGAACATGAGATGGGACTTGAACTTGAGTAGCCTGTTATGTCAAAGTCATACCTATAAGGATTTGACAGATGTTGAGGTGGTTAATATTTGAAAAAACATTTATACCAAAATTTTTCAAACAAACCTTTTTGAAGGATATGGCCGGCTTCTTCTTCTGCAGCATTCTCCATTTCAACAGCAGGAAAAGCCTTATTCAAACTCAGATCCATTCTCACATCACTAATGATTTTCTTAAGCAGCTTTAGTCGTCTGCTCCGTGATGGGCTGGATTTCATTGCTGTAGTCAGATCCAACTTTTCCAGTAGCTCCCTCAGCTGCTCTTCCAATGACATGTGCTCTCGATTGGCTGGAACCAATAAGCGGTCCACTGAAAGAGTAAAAAGGCAACCATTTTTAATTTATTTGTTAAAATGTAGGGATAGGAAATGCAAAAGAATGTGATCATTCTGGTCTGACATAACTCTTTTTACAGATTTACTGATTCTATTAGTGATTCTTAGTTTCAAGTAAGCACTAAACTGAGAAGTAAGTCGCATGGTGACATTTTATCAAGAAACGTCATTGGTTAGACAAAAAGACATGCTTGAATAAGTACATTTGTTTAGCTATATTTTGAAGAACACATGAAAGAAAAACAGTGGGTATGCATGTGTGATTTTCATTTTGTTTTACATGTACACATATCCAATGATCTCATACTATCACCGGGGGTGCAACGAGTGTAGTTTGCTTTATGTCCATAAGGAATTATCTTTTACAAATCAATTTCGATTTCAATTAAGGTGAGCTTTATTGGCATGACAAAAACTGTACATTTGTATTGCCAAAGCAGTTGGGCTGCTTACAAATAGTGCACATCTGTATTAACAGAAAGAATAAGAATAATAGTAATAATAAAAATATATAAAAAGTATTAAGCATGTAGTGCAAAATTAATTAATGTAAGTGTATAAGTTAGAAATAAAATAAAATAAGATATAGTATTAGATTTACAGAGGCAAAATGTAAAGTCTAAGTAATATAATAGAGTAATATGGCATAACAGAATCTACATGTGCTGGAAACATCAGATCAGGGCAGGCTGAGTGTTTTCTCTTCTATGGTGACAGACAGACACATATTGAGCAGCAAACACACAGCAGTTCTTGTGTTCTTCTAACAGATACGGCAGTTTCTCCTGGTTCGAAAGAGGTTTAAATTTACAAATCATACCAGGAAAAACACCATTGAGACTACAGATTTTGTGTATTTACCATCTTCCCAGGAGAAAGGCGCAGATTGCTCGATCTTAGGTGGTTCAAGCAGGTGCATGCCAGTTTCAAAATCAAAGCCGATTCTCTGAACATCTCGGCGAGTTTTCCTTAGCACAGCTCCACCCTGGTCTCTTAATCTAACAGCTGCCCTGTAGAAGAATGTATCCTTGCCATTGTACTTCATGCAGTTTTCAGTAATGAGATTGAAGTCAGCTTCAAATTCATCCAGATTCTTGTAGCCTTGTGCATCAATGCGTTTCCTCATTGTGGAAAAATCCATAGGGTGCAAGATGTGGTCCATATAGTCAGGCACCTGTGAGGAACACACAAAAAAAAAGGAAATTCTGATCAGTGACACAGACTCTTAAGCCTCTTAAAAAAAAATAATAATAATAATAATAATAATTAAAACATGTTGTTGTATTTTGAAAAACCTTTGAAGTCCTATATCAATAATGACAATGTGACAAAAACAATAAGATTTTTTTTTATGTATTTCCAAATTCCTGAAATCGTTCTAATATGCTTGATTTATTATAAGTGTTGGAAACAGTTATGCTGGTTTTTATTTGTATTTTTTGAACATGATAATTTTTCAGGATTCTTCGATGAATAAGAGTAAAGTTCAAAAGAAAAATAGAAAAAGTTCTTTAAAGGGCTCATATGATGCAATTTCAATTTGCCAAATTTGGCATTTTTTAAAGTCAAAGTTCAGGAAAATGAAGACAAACCTCTTTAATGCTAACAGGCTCTGCAAAAATGTGTGCTTGGTCTTTCTCCTGTAACTCATCCAGCAAAGTCCTCAGAAGGACTGTGAAAGGAGTGAGTTGGACCTCCATTAATGTCTGCTGAAGCATGATCTGCAACACAACCACAAGAGTCATCAAGAACACAAATATGCAAACAATTAACATTAGCAAATTTTACTGTTACAAAAACTTGTCTTGATTTAAAGCAGCACATTGTTTTCATACCTCTTCTTTCTTGAGTTTCTCTCTCTTCCTTATCAGCTCTAGCAGGAGTCTTGCTCGCTCAAGGTCATGTCTCAACCGTTGCCACTCCTTCAGCTGCTCCTTCAATGCTTCAGTTTCCTCTTCTGTCTGTTTCTGTCATTACAATGTTTTCAAATTCAAGCAAACTATGTTATTAAAATGTAAAAGCATGCACGGTCATGTGTAAGTGTTGCTTGAAGAAATATTTCACCTAAAAATGAATATTTGCTATAGATGACTTGGTGTCTTTATTGGAACAGATTTTGAGAAATTGAGCATTACGACACTTGCTCATCAGTGAACCCTCTGATTATCAAGATTTATGTTGACACAGTTTACACAGTTCTTGTCGTATTTTTTTTTACCATTTTCTAAACTATAGTGAATAAACTGTGATAAGGTGAGAAATGTTGAAGGTGTCTGAATAAATTTTGGTTTGACTGTACTTACCGGCTGTGTGTTTTTCTTGGAATGCAAGCTAGTTTGGAGGCGTCTGTTGAGTGGCACTCCATTCCTTGAAAGTCTTTTAAGCATCCAATAATTCAATACAAGTTCGCCAAATGCCTTCTTCTTCTGTAAAGAAACTTGATTGAAGATTGTGTTTAACCTGTAGGAGAATATGACAGTATACAATAAAATGAAAAAAGTCTTGATATTTGCCTTGAAATGGCTTAAAAGAGTCCAATATCTCACCAGCTTTTGTAAAATCAAATATTCGTACAAACCTTTCAGGTGAAAAACTGGGTACAGATGCATTTGGAACTGGGCCTACAAATTCCACCTCATTGTTTTTAAGTCTCTTCTGTTTTTTTAATCTTGTCCTACTGCTCTTTTTGTCCACTGACTGACAAAGTATGTCATTTGTCTTAGTTTCATTATAAATTGTAAGTGGTCTTTTAATGGAGCCATTTGGGGTGTGGGCCCCACAGTAGGCTGTCTTTTTCACCGAGAAAGTGGGTACACCTGAGTCAGTCAACTCTTTAATAGGCTCCATCTTCATAAAGAGACCAGCCTTCTGTGCACAGCTAACATGAAACGCAGTGTAGCAGTTCGCTTTGTGGCACTGGATACAAGCCCCAACACCTTTTTCTTTACAGAGGTAGCAGGTAAGCTTCCATCGAGCTGGCGGAATATTTGAAACACCATCAATAGGCTCAATGAAGACCATGTTGGAAAACCCAACCTCGGGAACCCATAAAGCACAAACAACATGACCCCACTGGTCATCTTCTGTCTTTTTGACCGCTCCTCCCTTGTTAGGGCAGAGGACGCAGTTAGCGGGTTGTGTTGGGGACTGCAGACAATGTCGGCAAAGCCACTGTCCCTCTGGAATATATGGAACACCATAACATTCCTGATGAACGGCTAGATTACACATATCACAGAACAGGATGGCATTGCTGTCCATGCAATCTCCATCCATGCATATGCAGCAAACAGCATCTTCATCGATTAGGAACTGTAGATTCTGTTGGCCCTGACTCTCTAAAAACGATTCTTTTTCAAAACGGTCAAGAAGGAACTCAAAGGCATTAGGGGAAACCGGGTTAAGACCTTCATTCTTTCTTTTCTTATTGACCAGCTCAAGCCAGGCATAGTCCTCTTCGTCCATATCATATTCCACCTCCTCATTCAGCTCTTCAGAAGTTTTCTCCTCATACTTGTAGTATGTAGCAGGTCTGCGTGGGATTGCTGGGAGATTGTAATCCACTGTGCGGAATTTGGGCTCGGGAAGAGTGCTGCCTTGCACTAAAGAATTTTGTGCAGTGACAGCAGTGCTCTTTTTATGTTGGTTGTTTCTGAGGCGTGCAGAACGTACCAGGACCTGCTGGTGTTTTTCAGCATTCTCCTTATTGCTGGTACACTCCATAATTTCCTGTGCAATGGAATCCTCATCCGTGATGATGTAGAGCTTGTCAAAGATGCTGAACCGGTGCAACCGGCCATTAACTTCTAGTTCGACCATCATCTGGGCCTGGGTGTAAGTCAGCGTCTCACGGTTTGAGAAAAGTTTGATAGGGGAAGGTAGCCGCTGAGGGGAGAATACTTTGTGAGGTGCAGATTTTCTTTTCATTGGGGATCCTTACAAAGCTGAAAAGAGAACATTGGAGGAAGTTATTCAAAAGTACTGTTATCATGGTACATCATCCTGGTCCTGGAGAACCCCCAACACTGCACGTTTTTGGTGTCTCTCTAATCTGACACACACATTTGAGGTCTTGGAGTCTTCACTTATGAGCTGTTGAGTTGGATCAGGTGTTTATGAATAGTGTGACGTCTAAAATGTGCAGTGTTGGGGGTTCTCCAGGACCAGGATTGGGAACCACTGCCCTAAAATACAGTCAATGTAGGCAGTTCGCGATGTTTTGAGACACTATGAAGGTGCACATTCAAATCTTATCTCTTTATATTCACAGGCATTATAAAACATGTGCAAATCGCCCCTGCAAATCGCAAAACAATGACGGTTATCTTATGATCGATCATTTTACCTCTGATCTGCTGAATAAAGAAAGGACCAGCTTTCTGGCGAGGTGGCCTGCAGTTATTTCGTACACAACGTTCTCATCCAAGGAGCACCAATTTAAATCTGCATGGATAAATCTGGAATGCTGCAAACGCTTAACCACAGCGGCCGCCAGGACTATAATTATGAACTAATAATCACTACGAGTACGAGAACTCTTGGTTTGATTGCCATTCAAAGACAGCGTCGTTTCCTTTCCGGCAAGGAGCGGTGATACTATTATTCGCATGCAACCAACAACAATGCGGATGGTTCACTACGAATAGACGTCCCACCCGCAAAGCATAGCGTCATGACGTACCCAGCTCGCTCATAGGTCACACAGGAAGCTAGACAACCCCCAATGCTTCGCACTCCTGTTCAGTTGGTGGCGGTACACCATAAATTGGCTTGTCAACCGCCATTAAATCGTACAAGAAGAAGAAGTAGACAACCCTCCAGATTCCTCGGCATAATCAGGGATGTCCAATATTTCATTTTTTATTTTTACTTGTAACCCAGACAATGACTCTTTACATTAACAAATATGAGTTTCACTGAATCGGAATTTTAGAAAGAGAAATAAAATGCTGTCAAGCAGACGATACAACAATATTTGTTAGAGATTCATTATAAATAAAAAATTTGATTGATTGATTGTTTGAATGAGTTTTCATTGGTTTCAGGGTTTAAACAAATGTAACCAAATGTGAGTTGTTCCCTTTTAAAAATTGTGAACTTCTTGATATCAATGATCCCTGTGAAGAATGTTGTTACCTATTTAGAAATCAAAATATGTAAAGATGAAATGGAAAGGGGACCGCTTAATTTTCAACCTGTGGTTCAAAAAGGTAAAAATAGATTTAATTTATGCTCAATGAGAGACCTGTCAATGAACGGTAGAATTATTTTACAAAAACTGAATGTCTATTTTATCTGCTCCATCCTGCTATTTCATATTCTGTATTGTACTATTTATATTATTTTTTTATTTGTTCTGCCATGATTTTGTTATGCATTTCAATTGTTTCAGCTTAATGATTCTAAGTACAACAATAAAATAATAATAATAATTTCCATCCTTAATTCGAAATCTCAATAACATTTACAATTACATTGTTGTATGAACCTCTATGAACACAAACATATTTATCATTTAATTTGCAAACAGGAAATACAAATAAATAGAAAGCCGGTTGAGGACAATAGGCTATAGTATCTCATAAACAGCAAAAATCCAGAAAAATGCCACATGTTTTAAATTGACCTAAAAACGCATTTAAACATCAAAGGTCCTTTTAGTTTTGCCTGACTGCCCCTGAGAGAAACCCTGGGGTCAAGAAACCCCGTGTGTTTGCTTTGGTAAACCCTCGTTATTTGTTATCTGTGGTTTGAGCGTCTATACATAGGTATGCAAAGTGTAGAATCAGTTGTTTCGTAATTTTATTTACATGATTATGATCTCTTATCGGCTATGATATAGCAATGACGGTAGTTTTGTTTTATTAACCCCACCCACTATATCGAAAGCCTCTGTGACGCCATAGAGCCATGTTTCTTCCGTCTGACGCCGTGTGGCGCTACTACAGCGCACTGTTTACGGCACAGGAGACAAAGCAACGAACTCAATTACAACACTGGATCAACCGTGCGCTTTATTTAACCATTTCACAGCCGAGACTCACTTAAGTAAACCTCAGGACACAAAGGTAAGATATACTAATGTCTTTACTCGAGTGTTTACATTGTCTGGGGAAGACGCATGCATGATTTTGGTTTAGATCCAGTGACCCGTCTAGTTCGACGAGCTTCTCTGTTTTGTGCGACCAGGATCCGGTTCTGCCTCATCAGGTTATGTCCTGTGTGGCCTAACGTAACCACACAACTGAGTTGTCACTAAGTCAAATACGTTCTTTCTACATGATTAAATGATTCCACGTACGCATTTTAAATCCCCAAGCAGTCGTATTCACAAATTAAATAATGAGAAAACACACACAAGTAACTCGAGTTTTATGTCCATATGGCAGGAGAGAAATGTTAAGTGTTTTCCTGTTGTTTTGTCTACGAGCTAATGCACTAGCCATTAGCATGTGTCGCTCTAGCTAGCGCCTACATCTCGTGAGGTCGCGAGAGCGTGTGTTGAGACGAGTACCTCAAGCAGCACCCAACTTCCTTACTAGAAACACCTCAGATAAATTTTACATCATTTTATTCGAACTAACGTTACATGGAACATACAACAGCATACGGTCATAATTATCATAGTAGGTTGCTCAGTGTATATTTTTGATTTTCTTTTTAATTTATGCCTTAATATGTCGTGACAACTGACAGAAAATGTAAACGTTATTTCATCTACTCTTTACATCAAATAAAACAAATTCTACTTTGAAATATTTTAGCATAGTTTGACACGTATAATGTAGCCTATATTTAGTTTTTGCTATTAATTGCTGTAATAGGCCAGATAGTCTTTGATGACAACTGACGTTTTGTTTATCTTTATCGCTATGTTCCGTTGTGAACCGGTTAAAACCAAGAAAGGGCTGTATGACTTTGTTAAATATGGAGGTATTTCGGGAAAAAAACCCCACCAAGGATTCAAATAGTAATAGTTTATATAGAGGAAAATATACCTATTGGGTCAATAAACGCTGTTTCAATTCAAGAAATTAAGTATGTGTGTATATCACAGTATAGCTCTCATAGCTCTGTGTAGTTACAGGTCCAGATTAAAGATGCCACTCAGAATAAAAAAAAAAAAAATAAAAAAAAAAAAATATATATATATATATATATATAAATATATATATATATATATATACACACACACACACACAGCACTTTTGCAGGCACAACGCATTTGGAAGGCTTCAAAGTGCACAAAATCATTACTGATCTGTAGGCATCCATAGCAGCCTTATGCAGGTTATATAATAATTTAATTGTTGGACAGGTTTCCTGTTCATTTTAAAGTATCATTATCATGTTCACTTGGATGAATGGGTTGTATTATCATATAATGTTCATGTATGATTGATCATTGCTACTGATCCCTAATTTATATATGCACCGGCCATGAATAAGATGATTGTTTTTGTGTTATGCTGATAACTGACTAACTAACTGTCTGTTTTGGCTGTTAGGCCTATATGGTTATTTTCATTGGACATACTAACAAAGCTGAAAAGAGAGAACAGAACCAGTGTTATTCATAAATATAATAATAATGATAATAATATAATTTTTTCAATATCTAACGAGTGAAATATCCAGCAATTTGTTGCCAACAAAACGTTATTCTGGTTTACATTTTGGATAGTCTTCCTTGGTACCCTGAACACCTTTTAGGTGACTGTTTGAGCACGTCTTAGCAAAGAGTTAGTTCCACAAATCATAAATACACAGAACCACTTTTCAAGACTGATATCTCTGAAAGTAATGATAACTTGCAGTTCAGGTCAGTCATTTATTTAATTCATTTACATCATCAGACTGATTCAAACAGATGAACTACAATAATAATTGTATTACTAATAACTAACAATAATGAGTTTAAAATAATGTCTTATAAAAACTACTTATAAAAAGTGGCTCTGAGTTGTATAATACATTTTTTGTCAATGTGTATATAACATTTTTAATCACACATCCAGTTGCGATGAACTTTTATTCCTTTAAACTGTTAATTAATCTTAATGTTCTTCTATCTCCCATCTAATTTTTCAGGTTCTACAAATGAACACAAGCGATTTACACTATCCTAAATGGAAGTCAACATATCTGTTGCATCTGGGCTCAGATATAACATGGTAAAGTAAACATCTGGATGGAAGAAAGAACCACACCCATGACACTTGAACACTTAAAAAGCTGCTTTGAATAGAGAAGGTTTACTTTCCCTGCAGAAATTCTTTCTGCAATAATGGATGGAGAGGACGGCCTCTCACAGAAGACTGAGGATATAAGCCACAAGCATAATGGCTCCAAAGATAACAAGAGAATAGAGGCCAAAGGAACCTGTTTAAAAATAGAAGGGAAAGATGGTTATGTGTTTAAATCATACAGAATTACTCCTCAAGAGGTATTGCAAGCAGAACCCCACACTTGTCCCTCTGAGACACTGACAAAAGATTCCTCTTTGGTGTCATTTGAGGGCACAGAGGAAGATGGCTCTTCTGAGGTCGATGGGCTTTCAACAGAGGATTCAACAGCAGAAAGTTGTGAAAAGCATGACTCCCAAACATCTCCAACAATTTCAAATAATAGCCAGAACACTGAAATAAATCATTCAGAAATTGAAACAAGTGTATGTATCAAAGCAGAACCAAATGTAACGGGTGAAATCACTCAGGATGATGAAAAGTTATCATTTGATGGGGCCTTTGGCCCCTTTGCCACCAGAGGTTATGATGATGATTATGGTAGCTTGTTCAGTGGGTACTCAAGTACTCTGTATGATGTTGCAATGGATGCTGTCACACAAAGCCTTCTATCATCAATAAGAAGTCCACTTAACCCTAGAAAAAAATCCCCTGCTTGGAACCATTTTTTCATATCGCCACGTGATAGTACCAAAGCAATCTGTATGTACTGTATGAAAGAGTTCAGCCGGGGTAAAAATGAGAAAGATCTCAGTACTAGTTGTTTAATGAGGCATGTGCGAAGGGCTCACCCCACTGTTCTTCTGCAAGACAGTGACTCTGTAAATAGCTTGTCCAATAATTCATCTTTAATACCTCCCAATATATCACCAAACAATGGAGACTTGTCTGTATGCATCAAGCCTCCTACAGACAACCATACTCCAATGTCCTCCATTCTAGCTGAGCCCACAGACATAGTGTCCAAAGACTCTTTACAAAAGGTCAAACCAAAAGCTGAAAAGAGCGTCAAGAGTGACATGTGTGTGGTTCCATCCCCACATTCCTTAAACAACCATAATGATGATGCCACAGACTTGGGGAGTGAATGCCCTGGATCAGCCCCTAAGAGCGCAAGTTCCCGGCGGCGCTCAGCAGTGTGGAAACACTTTTATTTATCCCCTGCTGACAGCTCGAAAGCAGTGTGTATTCACTGCATGAATGAATTTAGTCGTGGCAAAAATGGAAAAGACTTGGGGACGAGCTGCCTTATTCGCCACATGTGGCGGGCCCATCGAGACATAGTCATTGAAGAAAATGGACAGGGCTCAGGCATTCCTCCACCTTACACCACTCCACCAACATTGCTCTCACGCACACAAGACTCCACAGAGGTCAAAAAGGAATTCCTCTGTACCTCACATCACTCTGATGTCATATCAGACGAAGTGCCCAATGATGACAGTGAGCACATGACTCTTGAGGATGAGGCAAATGATGCTACATATCAATCTGGACAAGAGTCCTCACTTGATGCATCTTTTAGACTGAAAGGGGAAAATATACCTCTGTCATCCTCACCAGAGGAACACGGTGAGGGGCACAGCATATCCCAAGATCAGAGCTCAGTTTTTCAACAAAACAAAAAAATCATGAAACGAGTGAAATCAGAAGTATGGCATCATTTCATTGTCTCTCCTGTTGATCAACTCAAAGCTTTGTGTCGGTATTGTCCCTGTGTCATAAGCCGTGGTAAACGAGGGGACTTTGGCACAAGCTGTTTAATGAGACATTTGATGCGACGGCATCCTGATGTTCTCAAAACCCAAAAAAGCACAAATGACAAAGTTTCCTCACCTCAGTCTCCCCATTGTACCCCTGCTGCAGAGGACAACATGACAACAAATGCAACGGACAACCCTGCTGCTGAGAACAAACACCACACCCTGCCTGTTTTCAGCAAAAAGACTTCAAAGCTATGGAATCACTTTTCCATTTCCTCTGCGGACCCAACAAAGGTGGTCTGTTTGCACTGTAGCCGCACAATTAGCAGAGGCAAAAAGACAACCAATTTAGGCACTAGTTGCTTATTTAGGCACATGCAGAGATTTCATGGGCATGTGCTTGAAAATAATAGCAATATCTCAGGTGATGTGTCATCTGCTGAAATTCAAGTTAAGCAGGAGCTCATGGACATTTCTACTTATGAGGAGAATGCAGAGAAGTTCAGTGAATGCCACCCAGCTGCCAAAAAAATCACCAAACTCATTGCTGAAATGCTTGCACTGGATCTTCAGCCATCAACTGTAGTGGAAAATGTTGGCCTGAACCGACTACTGGAATACCTCCAGCCACAGTATTCTCTACCTTCGTCATCCTACTTTACCAGCACTGCAATCCCAGAAATGTATGAAAGCGTGAAAGAAGTAGTTCTGACCCACCTCAAGGAGGCTGAAGGTGGAATCATTCATTTCACAACGAGTGTTTGGGTGAGCAGCCAAACTCAAGAGTACTTGATTCTTACAGCCCACTGGGTAACATTTGAGTCTCAAGTTCTGCCTCAGGGGCAAGATTTCCACTGTTCAGCCCTTCTTGGTGTTTCTTCAATTGACTGTGACTACAATGTGCTGAACATACAGAAGCAGCTTGAATATCTTTGGGACACCTGGGTTGGTTCCTCAGGCCTTAAAATTGGATTTACTGTAACAGATAATCAAACTATTGGAAGCATACTAGAGAGCAGTGATCACACCACCATGCAGTGTTTTGTTCATAGCATAGACCTCATTGTTAATGAAGCCATAAAAAGTCAGAGGATGGTTCAGAACTTGCTTAGTATTGCTCGGAAAATCTGTGAGAGAGTGCATCGTTCTGCTAAAGCAAAGGAGAAGTTGGGAGAGCTGCAAAAAACTTATCAGTTACCTGAAAACCAGCTGGTTCAGGATGTTCCCTCTAAGTGGAAAACATCATATTTTATGCTTGAGCGATTAGTGGAGCAAAAGAAGGCCATTGATGAGATGTCAATAGAGTGCAATTTCAGGGAACTGATAAGCTGTGACCAGTGGGAAGTCATGCAGTCAGTCTGTAATGCTCTTAAGCCTTTCGAGGTATCCTGCAGGGAGATGAGCAATCGCACAGCAACACTAGGTCAGGTCATTCCACTCATTCACATACTCAACCGAAAAATAGATATGCTTTTTGATGAGACCATGGGTATTGACAATATGCTCAAGTCTTTAAAGGAAGCAATGGTGACTAAAATGTCACCTATACTTCATGACCCCAGGTACATATGGGCAACCATGTTGGACCCGAGGTATAAGACCTCCCTTTTTACTGAGGAAGAAGCAGAGCAGTGTAAGCATGACCTCATACAAGACCTTGAGGTGTCTGCATCTAACTCTGTGGAGACTAAACCACCACTGTCAAACGGATGCAGTGAAATACCAGCTTCATCAAACAGCTTGGCCTCAAACAATGAAAACCTCTGGGCTCTTATGGATGACATTAGACAGAAAATCAAGCAGGAGGAGAGACCAAAATCATTGGAGCTTGCAGTGCTGGAGTATTTGGAGGAAGACATTCTTGACCAGAGTTGTGATCCTCTGGATTATTGGAACCTAAAGAAGTTACTGTGGCCTGAACTTGCCAAAGTAGCTGTACGCTATGTGGGTTGTCCACCCAGCATTGTACCAGCAGACACACTTTTTAGCACATCAAGTGTCAATTGTGCTCTGAATCAGTCCCGGCCATTGCTAGAAAATCTTGAAGGACTTCTTTTTTTAAAGGTCAACCTTCCTTTGATATATTTTCAGTACTGATGATTGCGTATTTATATTTGCAAGGCTGTTTCTTAGATTCTGATAAACCTCAACCTAGGACCACTCAAGTAACTTTTCTGAGAAGGCCTAACTAAATTCATGTTGCTGAGGTTCATATTCTTCAATACAACAGCATTTGGATGATATTTAATTGAATAAAAGATTGCTTGAGTACTACTGTTAAGTACACTTGATAACTGGAGTCTTGTTCCTGGTGAAAAGTGTTTTCAGGGAGGGAGGGTTAGCTAGCTATAGGGGTAGTTATTGTTTGTTGCTGTACTTTGATTCCTTTTATAACATTTATTTTATCTTTGTCTTCTCTCTCCTTGTGCCTTATACAAACTACTTCAGGTCAACATGCTGTAAATATTAACTGATGTGCAAAGCAAGTCATAGTCTTCTGATTTAAATGATTTTATAAAATTGAAACTACAAGCTGAATATTGTTTTATATAAATACATGACCCAAAATAAATGCTGTGACTGAGAGATGTTTTAAATGTATTTTATTTAATTCTGTGATTTTTGTGGTTCATGGTACTGTTAGAATTAGGGTTATTTTTAATTTTTACTGATGATTTTGTTTGTATCTGTTAAAATGTACATAATGCTGTACACTTTCAGGTTAAAATCTTTTTTTGAAAATTTGTCAAGCACAAAACGTTTTTTTTTTTTTTTATCTTAAATTATGGAACATTAAGGAAATGTACTGTACACTTTATACATTTCTAAAATATAATTTGACAGGAATAATTGAGACTGGAACAACTAGGTTTTTTTGTTTGTTTATTTCTTTTTATGTGGTAATTTGTAAATAAAACTTTACACTTTTGAAACGATGTTGCTTTCAATTTTAATGTTTCAGATCTTGGTCTTGTGAATGTTTTTAATTATTGTCACCTTATGCATTACTGTATATATTTTCCAAATCTGGATTATCTTTCTAATTCTATATCTACAAACTGAGAAAATGTGGGGAAAGAAGTTCAGGTATTAACAGGGCTAGTTGTATACAGAGGACATAGCTATACAAGCACTATAGTTGCCATAGGACTAGTGTTGTTTGATGTTTTGCTGAACTTTAGTATACTTTTTGCAATTCTGAAAAAAGGATTTGATGGATAGGCCATCTGCCCAGGGTGTTCCTCTGCCTTCAGCCAGAGAGGTTTAGATGATTCTGCATAGCACAATCTTTTTGGAAAAATGTACGATTAAAGGAATGGTATAATCTCACCCTTATGTCATTCCACAATTGTATGACTTTCATTTTTCTGTGGAACAACATGATTTTGTTCATTAAATGGAAGTCAACGCTCAGCAAAACGGTTTGGTTACCAGCTTAAAAATATCTTGTTTTGTATTCTGCAAAAGAAAGTTGTACAGGTTTGGAAAAATGTAA
This sequence comes from Cyprinus carpio, assembly GCF_018340385.1. Taxonomy (NCBI): domain Eukaryota; kingdom Metazoa; phylum Chordata; class Actinopteri; order Cypriniformes; family Cyprinidae; genus Cyprinus; species Cyprinus carpio. The sequence goes on along the minus strand of NC_056600.1, from coordinate 19,643,887 downwards.
AGATGACTTTAAGTGCAATTAAAGTCTGAAACCACAGTTATTACTCATGCAAAGCATACTGGGAGGCATAGTAATAGCATTTTTACATTTCTTACAAAAGGAAGCAGCGAGCAAATGATCGTGCTATTCAAACACCTTAACTCAGGACAACTCCCCTCTCAGTAAAACAGACAAGAATTCAGAGAACCACTTCTGTAAACATTTATTTGTCCCTGTCTTTGCATATGGAATATTTTATTCAATTGTTGTAACAATTTCGCTTCAGGCTTTCACTATCTGGGTTCATTGTTTGAGTGTCTTTCTAGCAGCACAAGCTTGTTGTTTAGCTTGATTTTGATAGGTGGAAATTGGAACATCTCAAATACGAGGTTTTGGTATCCTGAGAAGAAGACCAAAGGTTTGTGAGAGTCTTTGAGTAGCGATATCTTAGTTGCATTTGCTTCCATTAACAGGTGTGAATATGTTTTCATAACTGCATCTTCAAGAGTCAAATTCTCCTTCTTGTCATATCTAGGAAATTAAAAGAAAAACATTCAGAAAAAAAATTACCAATAAAGCACATGTATAGCATTGTCTTTGATAATTGATTGGTCACACACCTCCAGTTACTATTTAGCTCCAGAAAACGTGAGACTCCCGTCTGCGCAGCAAGTATGTCGATGTGTAATGACACATCTGTGTGAGAAGTATCCAACTTAATCAGATTGCTTTCATTTTTCAATAATAATAATTCAATAGTAAACAAGCAATCAAAAGTAATATACCTGCTGTTGCTGGAATTATTCTATGTAGCTCCTGCATTGCTTTCCCTCCTGGGTAGTTGTGATGGGAAACATAAAGAGAAATACTTGTGTATACTCCATTTAGCATCAAATGTCCTACCATAGCTATGGAGCCAATTTTATACATCCATGACTTGTGGTAATTCTTCAAACTGTAACAAAAAAAACAAAACAAGAGAAAAGTAAAACTATCTAAAGATATCTGTTAACATGAAATATTTTAGGGATGAAAAATTAACAAAGACACTTTTCCTGTTAAAACCACCTGTTCCATACCAAAACAGATTTTAACATTTAGTACAGCTTTAATGTGCTGATTGGTCTGTTTGAATGTATCAGATTAGTTTTTTTAGCCACATGGACAAGCAAAGAAAAAAAATAAGACTTGCTGGGTCGCTGTGAACAGCTGTTTTTGACAAAGTAAAAAGGGTGTTGTTTACTGAGCAATTTTAACTAATATCTATAATATCAAGTAAAAGTTAGCCAGCATAACTAGGGGTTGTGTTAACTGAAACTGCCCATCATTTACTGAAATTCAGAAGCACTGGCAAATAATACTGTACGTCCACACAAAAGAAGGTTCATGAATTTCAGAAATTAGGATCATGTATTTCAGATTATTTTACTTTAAAAATTTTGACCTTGTAATATTTCATCAAAATATAATAACAGGGCTTTTCCGAGAAAACCCTCTCTCTGGTGACGTATGCAGGAATTCTCCACCTGCGAACTTCATTTTCCTCCCTTTTTTAGTGCAACACGCACATTTCAAATCCAATCAACAACTGAGATCAAATCCCCATCCAAAAGTTTTTCTTTTTCAATAATCTGTTATACTCAGATGTACATCACAATATAAAAACAAAAGCTCTGTCTCTACTTCTATTTTATTGTAACTTCAATTCAATTTCAATTCAATATTTTTTAATTAAGTTTAATAATGTTTTATCCTAGTTTAATAATGTTCTATTTGAAAACTAGTTAAAAATATTAAGATAGAATAATAGTTTAAAAAAGTAAATAATCCATTAAAACAGCATGTAGCCTTCAAATAGTTTTCAATTAAGTAAAAATTGCTTTAAAAAGGTCAAGTGAAATGTTAGTAATAAAATGAAGAACAAAGAAACTCATTATACAGAACAATTGGCAAGTCTATGAGTCTGCATTTACACTCCAAGATCTAATTTGACATTCGACTTTTTGTCCTATTTGTTGCAATGGTATAACTAACATAGTGAAAACAGTGTAATATGAGATTTATTGAGTGTTGTAAACTGTGTCATTGATTATAACTAGAGTTGCAGCAAAAATGCAGAAATCATGTTACTGATAGACTTTTACTGCTCCTGTGATTATAAAGAGAATGATCTTTGATTGCTTTCTATATATAAAATGATCACAGTATAGTTCACTGCTGGTTTCAGGTCTTGAAGTTCTCCGGCACCGTGCCGGATCTCCAGCTTGCAGCATTTGGCTGCGGGAAAAAAAAGTCGTCCTACATTTAAAAACACTTGTTGATATCACGTTCGAGTTCATGAGTTTACCTACCAATGTATGAGAGAGGAACACACCTTTCACTCTCAACCAAACTAACATTACAAGCCAATCAGAAGTTTTTGCTCTCATAAACACAAGCATTAGCTGATGAATGGAAAAGAAGCCTGGGTCTCGAGCGCAACACACTAAAAAAAGCTGCGAGGCACAATGGTTAAAGATTTCCATTTAGTGTCATATTTACATAGAAAAGCTATTTAAAAAGCAGTGGAGCCTTGTAAACACATGATCTCTTAACGTTAATTTACCAGTAAAGACTGTAAGTGTGAAAGGCGCTAAACTCTTCCACTGCATATGCGGTGAGTTTGGGCTGCTTAATTAATGTTCATCTGGGAAAACTCACTTGATTTGTAATGTAAATCATTTGAACCTATGCCAACACAGTAGAATACATCAACATTTTTCTAAATATGCGATTTATTGTACAGCACGATTTCAAAATAAAAGTTTCTGAATGCATGTGGCCAAATATTAAAATTAAATGGATTTAAATGTAGTTGAATTACATGAAACATCACCAGGCCGTTGGTGCCCTCTGCAGGTATTTGTAATAATATAGGCATATTATATTGTGTATTTAACAGTGTTGTTCAATAAAACCATGTACTTGGTTTTGATACTTTATTCGAAGCCAATTATTATTGCCTCATCGTTACTTTATATATAGTCATATTAAAGCCTGTTTTTCCACTTCCACTCTTTCTATGTGTATTTAGCTTTGGTTTGAAATAAAACAGCGCATCCTTATGGCGCGGATGACACAGAAGAGCATACACAGCATACAGTGGTATGGAGAGACACAGAGGAGACTGTTGACAAAGGAATTGTTGAATAAAGTCATTATTTTTGTTTTCTTCGCTTACAAAAAGTCTTCCCATCACTTCATATAACCCAGATTGCACGTCTGATGGCAGATGGAGTATTCTGACGATGACTTTCATACCTTTTATGAACCTTGACACTGTTATTTACTTGTCAGTCTATGGGACAGTCACAGGCCTCCAGGTTTTCATCCAAAATATCTTAAATTGTGTTCCAAAGACGAACAGAGCTTTTACAGGTTTGGAACGACATGGAGGTAAGTGAGTAATACAAAATTTACATTTTGGGGTGAAGTATCCCCTTAAGCACTAGATTAGTTAAAACATTTCAAAATACAACTGCATTGTTTTACTTTCTGTGATTAAAAGACAAATATTTTGACATTTGAAAATTTCTCAAAACATTGTCTCGTTCTAGTGAACCAAGTATAAGTGTATTGTCACACCCTTGTCTATGAGCATGATAAACCTCATAATTTTCCACGTGTATAACATAGCTTTCATTCTTCAGGGCAATCATATATTCATTTTTTTTTTTTATCAGTTTGAATAAGGAAAGTGATAACTTTGCCATAGTATCCTTTCAAATATTAAAGTTGCCACAGTCATTGCATTCTTTGCATGTGCTGCACTTTTTTTGTACCATTTTGTTTTATTAGTTTATTTATTAGAATTTGAAAGATAATAACAATATTGATTAATAAATTAGATCTGATTTTAGTCCTTGAAAACGTAGCAATCCGTAGCAGACACACCCACCTAAGCGGTTTAAATATATCTCTTATCCTGCCCAAAAAGACCATAAACATTGCAGATAACACCTGAAGTAAAAATTAATTTACAAACAACATAAAAAAAATAATCCAGTTTGACTGATTTGCTTCAAATCGGGTGATTTTAGGTCAGCGGTTTGCATGTGAGTCAATGGTGCTCTCTGCCGGTAGGGATGGGATTAGTAAAATCCGGTGGATTCACTGCCTATTGGCAGTTTAGAACGCGATGAGTGATCCAGTCATATATAGATCAGTGGTTTGCACCATATTGTAGTGAGTAACCTTTCTTGGTATTGCTGTTTCAAAAATCCAACCATAATCTGTAGTCTGAGCCTGTCAAGGGCTAATGGCAGATACGTTACTAATTAGTTTAGAGGAAAATCATTTTCTTTTGTTGTTTGCCAAATAACCCTGTGTATATGTCCGCCCCCGCAACCCTCAAGCCCCAGAAAAAAGTTCAGGCTCAGGTTTTTTGTTTTGCTTTAACCCCTGTGGTTTTCATGTGACTATCAAGAATTGTGTGTAGTTGAACATTCAGTCACTGGCTCGATTCACTAATGCATAAAAGCAGTGAACTTGTTGCGACAAAGAACGACTGTATATGACTGTATATGACAACAATCACAGGTCATGAAACGCCATCTCAGATTATGTTTCTAGAGGTTAGGTTATATGTATATATATATATATATATATATATATATGTATATATATATATATATATATATATAAATATATTATATATATATATATATATATATATATATATATATATATATATATATATATATATATATATATATATATATATATATATATATACATATATATATATATATATATATACACATATATATATATACATATATATACACACATACATACAGGTCCTTCTCAAAAAATTAGCATATTGTGAAAAAGTTCATTATTTTCCATAATGTAATGATAAAAATTAAACTTTCATATATTTTAGATTCATTGCACACCAACTGAAATATTTCAGGTCTTTTATTGTTTTAATACTGATGATTTTGGCATGCAGCTCATGAAAACCCAAAATTCCTATCTCAAAAAATTAGCATATCAAGAAAAGGTTCTCTAAACGAGCTATTAACCTAATCATCTGAATCAACTAATTAACTCTAAACACCAGCAAAAGATTCCTGAGGCTTTTAAAAACTCCCAGCCTGGTTCATTACTCAAAACCGCAATCATGGGTAAGACTGCCGACCTGACACCCTCAAGCGAGAGGGTAAGACACAGAAAGAAATTTCTGAACGAATAGGCTGTTCCCCGAGTGCTGTATCAAGGCACCTCAGTGGGAAGTCTGTGGAAAGGAAAAAGTGTGGCAAAAAACGCTGCACAACGAGAAGAGGTGACCAGACCCTGAGGAAGATTGTGGAGAAGGACCGATTCCATACCTTGGGGGACCTGCGGAAGCAGTGGACTGAGTCTGGAGTATAAACATCCAGAGCCACCGTGCACAGGCGTGTGTTTTTGAACCAGAAACAGCGGCAGAAGCGCCTGACCTGGGCTACAGAGAAGCAGCACTGGACTGTTGCTCAGTGGTCCAAGTACTTTTTTTCGGATGAAAGCAAATTTTGCATGTCATTCGGAAATCAAGGTGCCAGAGTCTGGAGGAAGACTGGGGGAGAAGGAAATGCCAAAATGCCTGAAGTCCAGTGTCAAGTACCCACAGTCAGTGATGGTCTGGGGGTGCCATGTCAGCTGCTGGTGTAGGTCCACTGTGTTTAATCAAGGGCAGGGTCAATGCAGCTAGCTATCAGGAGATTTTGGAGCACTTCATGCTTCCATCTGCTGAAAAGCTTTATGGAGATGAAGATTTAGTTTTTTCAGCACGACCTGGCACCTGCTCACAGTGCCAAAACCACTGGTAAATGGTTTACTGACCATGGTATTACTGTGCTCAATTGGCCTCTCAACTCTCCTGACCTGAACCCCATAGAGAATCTGTGGGATATTGTGAAGAGAAAGGTGAGAGACGCAAGACCCAACACTCTGGATGAGCTTAAGGCCGCTATCGAAGCATCCTGGGCCTCCATAACACACTCAGCAGTGCCACAGGCTGATTGCCTCCATGCCACCCCGCATTGAAGCAGTCATTTCTGCAAAAGGATTCCCGACCAAGTATTGAGTGCATAACTGAACATAATTATTTGAAGGTTGACTTTTTTTGTATTAAAAACACTTTTCTTTATATTGGTCGGATGAAATATGCTAATTTTTTGAGATAGGAATTTTGGGTTTTCATGAGCTGTATGCCAAAATCATCAGTATTAAAACAATAAAAGACCTGAAATATTTCAGTTGGTGTGCAATGAATCTAAAATATATGAAAGTTTAATTTTTATCATTACATTATGGAAAATAATGAACTTTTCACAATATGCTAATTTTTTGAGAAGGACCTGTATATATATAAAGAAGTACAACTGTTAGTTTATCTAAAGTCATTTTTGCTTATTAGTATGGTTGAACTGGATCATCAAAGGTCAGCAGTTAATAAAATGGGATTAGATCATACATTTGTGTCAAGATATTTAGTTATTGCAGGTTTTTGCAAATTCTGAGTTTGTATTTCACTGTTTTAATTAATTTTGATGAATACTAAATCTGTTTTTCCAGTGGGATGAATTAATGCAAATTCACATTTAGTCTAGAACTACATCTGTACTTCTGATTTCTCTCAATATGGGGACAGGAGACTTCTCAGTCAATAAATGGGAAAACAAAGAAACTGGTGTTACTTTTTGAAAAAGTAACTCAGATATTTTCTTGTAAATTATGTAACTCGCATTACTTGTAATGCATTACCCCAACACTGGAGGTTAGTTTATAAAGTTTACAAAGTTTGTTGTTGCAAATTGTTTGTGAAACAGAAAGACAGAAAGATGTCAAATTGCATATTTGATCTGTGTATGAATGTGGATTAACTATATTAATGCAAGGTACATACAGGAAAGATAATTAATTGCAAAATGTATAATCCTGCACTAAAGTTCAGGCCCTGAGTAATCTCAGGAAACATTGAAAAATGCAGTTCAAGACCAATTAAATTATTTTGTTAATCAAAAAATAAAATTAAATGTCCAGTGTTCTAACATTTTCAGCTAACAGGACATCTTGTGTCAAGTATGAAGCTTTCTAGGCAGGTTTTGGTTTGTGATAACGTTTCTTCCTCATCTATTTAAAAAATCATAGGTATTTTGTAGGGATGTAACGACAATTGAAGAATTGGAAAAAAAAAAATACATTTTAAAGTTAAATTATTCTATCTAATGCACTTTGACAGTTCAAAATTAAGAGCTCCATTTTGTTTGACAGATACAGTTTGTTTGACAGTAATGACAGTAACAATTGACATAATGGCCCAAAACACAACTTTAAAGGCCTTTTATGTTAAAATAAGAAGTTTAAATATATTTTAAAAACTACACTTTTTGTCCAGAAGATCTACATTTCATATTGTCATGTGACCACGATAATATCAAGACAGTTTTGCTATCGCGATATTGATAATATCGTTACTTCCCTAGTATTTTGTCCTTATCAATGTTCTCTTATTAGGCTTGCTACTAAGGGACTGTTGTAACTTTCTTTTTACATTTATTTCCTTTTGCTCTCATGTCACTTAAGCCAAGTAGGCTATAAAATGCTAACTACTAAAGTTTTGTTTTAGCAAACTCTCATTCATTCTGGCACTATTCAGGTACACCCATATTTTTTTATCTACCAATCAAGTCTCAAATGGATAAAATAAAATCTTATCATACATTTTTCTCATTCACTATTCTGTTTCACTCTTCAATACACCAAAGCATGAAAGTAAACTGGGTTTCAAGCAAGAAAATTCAATACAGCTACCAAATCATACTATCAAAATATGTTCAACTTACATAAAGGAACAACCGCAGGCAGCAATCATGTTGAACACAGGGAAGGTGTAGATGATGAAACGGAGCTCCTTGTGGGGGAGAAAGGAGTACAGTAGAATGAAGCCTACAGTTACGATGAGCGGTTTTCTTGTTCGTCTATCCAACAGGCCGAGTGGAATAAATAGTATAGTGCTGCCAAGAGCTCGAGGGAGAGCAGAGTAGAAGTACCACAGAAAAGGGAAAGTTTGAGGCACGAAAGAAGTCAAGGAAAGATACAAAATTTTGACAGGCAACAGAATCGTGCAAGAATGCATTTTTTTATGATAATAGTAATGCATTACCATTGTTTTTAAATGTTTAGCCTAGTTGGCCCAAAGTTTAAAAAAAAAATCTGTCATCATTTACTCAATCTCATGTTACTTAAAATCTGTAGTTCTCTCTTTCTTCTTTGTAACACAACAGTTTACTGGTCACTATTACTCATGTGATCATTGTTTTAAGCATCAAAAAGAATGCAGAAGCAGAATACAAGTTTTTCTTCCACATTCAGCTGTTAAAGCCTTAGCTATTACCTTCAGAGCCACTGAGCCCAAAACACTGAGTAATAGTATGTGTTTAAATGCACTGTTAGCAGTTTTATTAACTAGAATGTATATGCGATAAGCAGCTTTCTCCGTCCTTTCCATTATTTGTTATCCCACACAAATGCACTCTCCTCACAAACCTGTTAGTCCTATGGATTAGTAGTCCTTTTGACTTTGTCATTTTTAAATCTTGAAATCTCCAGTGCTCATTCATTGGAATTTGAAAAGAGCAACCAGTTCTTCCTTTTGTGCTCCTCAGAAGTCATAAGGGCTTGGATTGTCATGAGAGACAATGACAGAACATTTTATTTTGACTAAACTATTCCTTTAAACTACAAGCATTTTAAAAGAATTTTGCAAAAGGATATTCCCCAGTTGGAGCTTTTATTCAAGACAGTGTTGTACCATAGTACCTGACCTTCAGGCCAGAGCAGCTTATTCCAGAAAACTGTGTCAACCATGACAGTGAGACCTACAAAAGACAAACGCACTTCAGTCTGTGAAGGTCTTTGTCTGTGCATGATGAGAAGCAAAACATAATGAACAATTGGAAAAGTCTACATTTAGCTTTAGACAAATAAAATACTAAGACAATACAGAAAACAAGTACTTGTGCATCACTGACCCAAAGATAAAAGACCAGCAGGTACGGCATGGTAAAGCAACTGTAGAAAATGGAGTTTTCTGCTCAGGAGTGACATCAACAACATCAGACCAAAGAAGAGACACAATTCGGAGCGAAACACAATAATGGCCAAAGCGGAGAGCCAAATGAAGGCACTGTGTCTCTGGCCCAACCAAGATGTGAATGCCAGCAAAACTATTCAATAAAAGACAATTTGGAAAAGCTGTTTAATGCTAAAATTTAAGTTAGACAAAATAATGTGTTACTAGAACAAGATGCCATTACACACTGACATTTTTATGAATATGATTCATAAAGCAAGTCAGCAAGTCAAGTTGCTTTGTTTTCTAAGCCAAAAATAACAAAACGGCTAATAGAAAACTGTAAATATTGCTCCAAAAAAATACTTACAACAATACATAAAATATTCACCAAAAAAAAAAGCAAACACATTTGGGAGGGTTCTGGTACTGTAAAACATCAGATGGAACTGTGTGATGCAGATAAAGCAAAACAGCCTGGACACCATTGACCCAAACTGCCTCCGGACCTCTCTTTGCATCTGCCATAGTGACAGAATCACACATAGTCCAAGAACTCCTCTCACTGTGGAACAAAGAAGAACATAAAGCAGATGAAACTGAAACAATTAAAATGAGTTTAATGCAGGCCTAAAGCTACAGGTTGTGATCTCAGACATACCGAGGATCTGAGTGTAAAACTTTGGTATCTGAAAGAGTGCAAGCACACAAGTCATTGGTGCACTGAGTGCTGATATGAACAGGGGTCCGAGAAACGTCCGTGGAACCACACCAGGAAACTCATGATGGTCATACTGGAGAAACAGTAATAACAAAGAGTTAAGTCTTTATGTAGGTCTTATTGTTTCAATGCTATACAACACTAAGCAACATATCACTACAACGGAGTGCTTAATAATCCACGACGGGACTCTCTTCGGGGTTTTGACGTCACAGCTGCAGCACTCTTAGCAAATTTAATCAGATCACTGGCTTAGGTTTAACGCACTATAACACAGGATTAACAAAGAGAACACGTTATAATTTAAATAGTTAAATGCGCTGTTTTAGGGTTAAACGTGATCTTAAATGATTTAAATTAAAATATTTTTGAGATTTGAGCACTTACCTTTTCAAAATCAAATCTGTGATACAGAACATCGTGAATTGCTTGTAAGTTAAAACTTTCCTCAACTTTGGTGTAAGGACAGATAAACAAATGTATAAATACAATACAGACGATAAAAATTAAAAGAGGACGCTCATTTACTTCCTTTCGAGCCATCTTCTTCTTCTTCTTGCTTTTTAACGGCGGATCGCAGACAAATATGTGCATTACCGCCACCTATTTTGAAATGGACCATAGACACTTCCTATTCTATAACCTTTCAACCAACATAAATTCTCCTTATTTACCCGCACCGAGGCTTCATAGAGTTTCATCCGGCGCTGTGTGTTCAGCTCCTCCGTCCACTCTCAGCCCCCATGACAGAGAAAAAATAAAAAATAAAAAAAATTTCCTCATTTAAATACGCTTATTTAACCCAGTATTTCCCAAATATTCTACCATTAAATTTATTATACTCCTATCTGACTTTAATACATTTTTAATTGTAAACTTAACTCCTATATTATTTAATTCCTTCTTCAACTCTTTCCTTTCTACCTTATATCTCCTGCAGTGCATTACTACATGCTCAACTGTTTTCACTAACTTCACATGCCTCACATAAACCTGTTGGATTCTTACCTATTAAATGCAATGTACTATTCAATCTTGTATGCCCCAATCTTAATCTTGTAATCATATTCTCCTCATATCTACTCCTTACCTGTTTCTTCTTCCTTTACCTACTATTGACTGTATTTGATGCATATGTCTACCTTTTATTTCATTATCCCAATATTGCTGCCATATTTTCAGAATATTCCTTTTAATAATTGACTTAATTTTCTGACCTACCTAAATAAAAATCTGTATATCTACTTTTTCTCGTTCTATTGCCTTTTTTGCTAATGCATCAGCCTCCTCATTACCTCTCAACCCAATATGAGCTGGAAGCATAGACAGTAAAAGGCTGGAAGAGCCATCTTCTTCTTCTTCTTTTGGTTTTATGGCAGGTTGCGAACCAACTTCATATGTGCATACCGCCACCTACTGTGATGGAGTATGACGAGACTGCTGTTTCTCACCTAAATCTTGTATTCTGTTCATTATTCCACATTTCCTAAGAAATCTCATGATTGCACTTATTTGTTTTCCTGCATTTGGACTATTATTCTGAATACTACTTTATGAAAATTCTTTCACTTCTAAGGATTGTTATTCATCTCTCATTGTCATCTCATTCAAGGACTGCAAGTTGATCCCTTTCTCTTTCATATGCTGTACATATCATCCTAACATGTTCCACTGACTCCTCTGTTAAACAAACATTACATAGACCAGTATTATATTTTTCTACAATGTATAGTGTTTGGTTAAGATTTGAATGTCATGTTTATGTGTTAAAATGACTTGTTCCCTTCTACTTATGTTATGAATGATTTTTCTTCTCTTTATACTCCTTTGTGATAATGCCTACCTGTTTGACATGAGTCCCAGTATATCTGCCATACAATATTGCATGCATTTAATATAACTATTTCCCTTCTGTTCTGCTGAGTGCAAAATTTATACTTGGATCATCCATATTTAAGGATTGTTTAGCCAGTTTATCTACCTCTTCATTACCTTGAATTCCCACATGTGCAGGTACCCATATAAACCACTGATCTGTGATAGAGAACTAAGAATATAGAATAGTGTATGCTGACTGGCCAGCTATCCAATGTATGGGATTTGGTGAAAACCTCAAGCGTGTGACAGAAATGTTACGCCCCTTAACATACTGTGATGCCGTCTCCCCGTATTACGAGACAAAACCAATAAAACCCATTATAAACAAGGCATTTGTTGCATCCAGTGGGGAGATGATTACTGATTATAATGACTTATACTGTCTTTTTACGCGTTGCATTGCCTATCGCGCCGCATAAACATAAAACCATGTCTGCATTTATGATCGGACAAACAACAAACAACAAAGCGCTACTCTACACTGCTTAAATCTCGCATTTGAATCATCAGTGGCAAATTCTTTAAATATAAAAAATGTACCCTAGTGAAATTTTTTTATACTTTATTGTATTTGTAATATATTACCTGTTTGTACATTGCAAATATACTAACAAAAAAAATAAAAATATATACTATCTTTAAAAATATAAAAATTCAAAACCATGCTTTTGCCTATTTTCAAAATGCAACTTTTAACACACTTTAAAACAATTGTAATTTAGTATATTTTCTAAATAAAAAAAAAAAAAATATATATATATATATATATATATATATATATATATATATAATATATGTATATATATATTACAAAAATATACTTGAACTGAAAGTATATTTATTTGCACTTTACTTAAATATATTTTGTGAACATTTTTTAACTGTGTGCTGAAAATTATCATTGTAACAATGCATTGAAAGTATACTTTCAAAGTACATTATTAAATAACCTGAAGTTGTAGTATATTTTAAATCACATTTTTGAGTAAATTTTAAGTTAACTTCTTCATGCTTAGAATTCACTTCATTACTTGGACATACATTGTTTTCAGAAAGTAATAACACAAATAAATAAAGCAAATGCATTACAGTCAATTAAACACTGTCTATATTGCATGCCCAAAAACTGAAGTTCACTCACTCTGCATTAATATTATATCATTGCATTATTATAACATATCATTATAAATTTTATGGAGAAATAAAGCTGAAAAACAACAACTGGGATTGATATCTGTGTAAAGCTGCAGAAGTAGTTCCCAAGTGATCAGTTTAATCTCTTTCAATATTGTTTGGAAGTGGAATGACATACATCTCTTTACACCTTATAATTACACATTTACATTTGAGTGATTGAGGATGGACAGCAAATGCATTATGAGACACTATATAAATGTTGAAGATATATTTAGTTGAACATCTCTAAAAACATTTCCTCCATGCAAGCTCTTTATCTTAAACAATCTGTTTGTGGTGGAGGCAAAAGATGCCCCATCCTTTCACAGAATGTTCCATCACTTAACTGTACAACAGAATTGTATCTCTTTTTATGTTATTACAGGAATGATAAAGAACACTGCTCACTGAGGGGGAAAAATGTAATGCTGTTCACTTTATTTAAACAATTCCTTTTGATTTAACACCATTATATCAGGTTTCCAATTCAAACATGACTGCATCATGTTGAACAGACTTGAAACAACTTTTTTCTTTTTACTTACTTTTTTTTCTTTTAAATAATGTTTTTGGAGAAAATATGTTTGTAGAGTATAGGGCTAAAGGTTATTATAACTAATTAAAAGCTAATCAAATAAATGGATAAACAATATATTTATTTACATATTTACTAATATTTACTATAATTCACTGAGGGGAAAATTATTAATTAAATTTACTAAATTTATTAAGGAAAGTGGTTGCAATCAATTTATTTTAGCTACATTTAAATAAACAAATTTAGTTGACTAATTTTCAACATTTCTTTATTTAAATGTAGCTAAAATTAATTGTTTGCAACCACTTACCTTAGACATTTTTTAATAATTTTTTTCAGTGTACATAAGTCTTTCATATAAAGCCTACATCAAGCCTTTTTTTTATGTAATAACTTTTACGCATCATAGCTGTGTAGGCGGAGTCAGTGTGGGGGAAAACAGTCCTTTCCCCCTTATTGGAAAAGCATGGTGTTGACTCAGAATGGCTGCAGGGTCTACATAAAATCATTTCTGCCGCTCGACAGGGCAACATACGCAAATAAACTGAGCCGTATTGGGTCAGACTGTCCGTATGGTATCTGTGACTGGACAAATGACCCACCGGAATGGCCAGAGGTGTCGTTTCCCAACATTTTTGTTACCTAATTGAGCAAGAGACAACTTACTACAAGCCTATACGAGAACAAGATGGCTTGTAAAAGTAAACATTTGTCATTTTGTTTTGCTTGATTTTAATGAAGTGAAAAAGCCTATCGTACTTTCTTATTGATATATTAAAAACATTTTTCACATTGAAAAAACAGGTAACGTTAATGTCAACTTGAAATGCACAGCATTATTCTATGGTGTGTGCTGTGGCTGCCTAATTATTTTCACAAATACATGCCGTAAAATAAAAAGATATCATGAAAATAATTATACAAAATACCAAAAAAAAATAATTGGTTACTATATTTAAACCATGGTAAAAACATGTTTTGCTAAACTAACCATAGTTTAACCATGGTATTTGTAGTAAAACTGTGGTTATAGGCTACAATTGGTAATAAAAACACCAAATAAATAAATAAAAACCTTGCTTATTTTCCTAAGGGATTATGTATAATATGAAATAGATGTTTTAATAGATTATGACATCACAAAATATCAAGGAGTGAGATTTATTTGATTGTGATGAGAAGGAGAATTACTTTAAGCCGTGCAGGGGGACAGGACTACTAACAGATCATTGCAGGGTAAGTAGTGTAGCCTATCTGTGCTACCCGCTCAGTGCTACCTCCCGTAGTCTGTCTGTTTATCAGTCATATACATCTTCAGGTCAAGTTTTTTTTTAACTTAATAGAAGTACAGAACGCCACTCAGCAACTTTTTGGCACTGCACCAAGTAAATCACAGAAAGGAAAGATCAAGTGCCTAACAAGGTCTCCGTGCGTTAATTCGAATGGTTTGTTTTCCACCACAGCATAAATGATTATGACATTTTTGTGGGCGTTCCCAGAAATGCCGAAACATATTTCCAGAAGAGTGTCACTAAATTAATTTCAGACAGTTTTGAAGACCAAGGAGAGGGAGTGGTCATGGTGAAACATCCAATCATTTGGTATCTCTGAAAAGCCCTGAATGTGCTCTGTACAGGACATCCAGACTAAAACTGTGGCATATACAGTCTCAGAGAAATTCACAAAAATAAAACGTCCTCATATGAGGCCACAGGGTCTTAAGAGGTTAATGTGTCCTGAATTACATATGAGAGTAAAACCTGAATTTAAATGTTCATTTAAGAATCAGAAACAAGACACAAGTTTTGAAGTTGAAATAGAAGACTGTAGGCTATTCATTTTAAAGTAATTTATTAACAGATTTAAATTCAATTCAATTGTATGTATCCTGATTTACAAATAAGAGTAAGACCTGCATATACTGTAAATGCTCCTTTAGGCCCAATCAACAAGTCACAACTTTTGAAGTTGAGATGGAAAACTGTATGCATTTTAAATTAATTTATTAAATGTTTGAATGTCAAACTCAGTCAAAACAGCTGCAGTAGGGGGAACTAATATGGGAGACTCTATGGAAGGCTTCGCAAGTGATTTTTGAATGTCAATAGAGTGACTACTGCATCTCTTTTGAAAATGAAAACAACTGCAAAATGTTCTTTAAGAAGTCTGTAACAATACACAGACTTTGAAACTGAGATAGAAGATTGTATTTATTTTAAACTAAATTATGTATTGGTTTAATTTTCTATAGTATGTGTTCTATTATAGTTCTGTGGCTTAAACCTCTGTCAAAATGTGTGTCTAATCTGTAACAAGACACACCCATTGAAGTTGTGTAATAAAACTTTTTGTTATACATTAATTTATTAAAAATTAGTTTTTCAAACTCGTCAAAACAACTACAAAACAACACTCTTTGCCAGCTTTAATTTTTGAATTTCATTACCATGTTTTCTATTATAGTTCTGTGACTAAAACAAATATACAAATGTTTGTATAAGAACAGTAACAGACACACACCATGAGGTTGATACAGAAGAGTGTATTTATTTTAAATTCATTTATTTATTGGTTTAAATTTTAATTCCAACCATATGACCCGATGGTAGTTGCTCGCATTTCAGCCTGTCTGAGTGAGATTTCTAGCTGGATGAATGACCATCACCTTCAGCTCAACCTTACTAAGACTGAATTGCTGGTGGTTCCAGCTAAACCATCGCTTCATCACAACTTCGCTATACAGCTGGGTTTCGTCAGCCATAACTCCTTCCAGGGACAGCCAGGAAAACCTAGGAGTTGGTGATGGATCATCAGTTTAAGCTTCACAGACACCTAATTGATACACATGACCCGGTTCCTGCAGATTGCCTTACAACATTAGGAGATTAGGACCCTTCCTGTCAGAGCAAGCCACCAACTTCTTGTCCAAGCTCTTGTTCTCTTCTGACTGACCGATTGTAATGCTCTCCCTGGCGGGCCTTCCTGCATGTACTATCAAGCCTCCAAAAAAACTGATCCAGAATGCAGCATCGAGGTTGTCCTTCAATGATTCAAAAACAGCTCACACATCGCTCTCATCAGGTTACATGGTACCACGTAGGGTCCGCTTCTTCAATGCAAAACAGCTCACATACTCCTCTCGCTCATCAGGTGTACAAGGCGACCAGTAGCAGTTCGCACAAATTAAAGACTGATGCTTGACACAGCACGACACTGGCATAGCACCAACTCACTAAACTCAATCTCTTATGCACCGCTCCAGAAGTTTGCACTCTGCAATCACGTGAACGATCCTTGTGGTGCCATCCCAAAGAGGTTCAAATCACTCTCACTGACTTTTTCCTGGACCCGCTCCGCAGCTGGTGGAATGACCTCCCGATCTCAATTCGAAACAGCTGAGTCTTTTCATTTTCAAAAACATCTTAAATACTGATCTTTTTCGCCAGCACTTAACCAACCTAATACTAGTACTTACCTTTTCTTTTCTTGTCTATCATATTCTTTAAATAAAAGAAAAAAAAAAATACCCTGGCTACGTGTTCTGCACTAGACTAACTGAGACTTGTCATGGCACTTGTATACCGTTGTTTGTTCTCATGTTGATCTGATTGCTTCTATTGTTCTCATTTGTAAGTCGCTTTGGATAAAAGCGTCTGCTAAATGATTAAATGTAAATGTAAGCCCTAGTAAACAAATCGGCTCGAGGAGAATTTATATGCCTGTTTTGCTAACGTTATTTACCATTTCAGACTGATATTTGCTCCTCACATTTTTTCGAAACTTGCATACTTGCATATGTTTTTGAAATCAATGTTTTTCAGGAGGCAGACACACTCTTGCAGTTTAAATCTAGATTAAAGACCCGTCTCTTGAGACACATTCTTGCAGTTTAAATATAGATTAAAGACCCATCTCTTTAACCTGGTTTACACGTAACACACTAATACGCTTCTAATATCCAAATCCGTTAAAGGATTTTTAGGCTGCATTCATTAGCTAAACCGGAACCGGGAACACTTCCCAGCAACACCCGATGTTACTTGCTACATCATTAGAGAATGACATGTAACACTACTATTAGTCCTGTTTTCTTTTTATTCCGCCCTGTCACCGTAGCCACCAATCCAGTCTGTATCTAAATCAGAGGGTCACTGCAGTCATCCGGATATCAGTACGTATCTAGACCAGATGGTTGATCAGCACCCTAGAAAGGACCTCTACAGCCCTGAAAGACAGCGGAGACCAGGACAACTAGATGAGCCCAGATACAGATCCCTGTTAAAGACCTTGTCTCAGACCACGACCACCGGAACCAAGGACACAGGAACCTGTTAAGTCCTCTGCACAATGTACATTGCTGCAAGCTGGAATTGAACTGTTGGTTTCGTCTGGCCAGAGGAGAACTGGCCCCCCGACTGAGCCTGGTTTCTCCCAAGGTTTTTTCTCCATTTTGTCACCAAAGGAGTTTTGGTTCTTTGCCGCTGTTGCCCCTGGTTTGGTTAGTTGGGGACACTTCATTTACAGTGATATCGTTGACTTGATTGCAAATGATTGCAAAGATACTATTTAAACTGAACTGAGCTTGATTGACATCACTAATAAAATTCCTCAAACAATCACACACCATTATCCAAATCAATGTTTTCCAAATTAATTTACACAATCTGCTTTAACACAAACCGCTATATAAAAAAGCGCTATATAAATAAAGGTGAAGATGAAGAAAAAGAAGAAGAGCAAAGGCAGGGTGGAGTGCTGGGATGTCAAAGGCAACAAGATGTCTGCAATACTACGGGCCTAAAATAAAGTATGTTAAGTAGAATTCACATTGATTTAATTGATGGGTTTTAGTGTTATGTGAGATGTAAACCATCAGTTTCTGAAAAGTTTTTGAAGTATGTTTTTTCATCATTTTAATAAATAACTACTATTTCAACAAATATAACAACAAAAATGTCTCCTCTAGAACAACAAAATATTATAAAATAAAATTAAAACCTAAACATTGATCAACTCATGCATACACAGCCCAGACAAATACTGGTTCTTTCACACCACATGAATGACATCATGATATCCAAGGATCAGTGATGTTTGATTTAGTGTAGTGTGCCACCATTTTTGATCCAGACTGTATTGGCAGAATGAATAACATTAAATTTCAGTTTGCTTTTGATTCATAGTCATTATGCTTCAGAAGAATACGAGTTGGGTCTTGAAAGTTATAATAGGCTTTCTTAATATTGTGGCGGGCTGAAGAATCACACGACAGGTTGGAGTGAAAAGTGCAGCCCCGGAGGGTGTATTTATTGAAAACAGTTCAGTGTAACCGTGAAGGTGCCAGAGTGTGTCAGGTGCTCGTCCTCGGTGCGGTGTCTGTTGTTGATCCTGTCGCCGGCCGGCTGAGTGCACAGGGATCCGGTGTCCGGTGCTTCGGGTGGCGGGCTGGTCAGTCAGTAGCTTTCTGAAACACCAAAATACACCACATGTCGTCTGGAGATCCTCTCTCCCTGTGTCATCTTCGAGCGCAGCTTTTCTAGTCCTCTCCTCATCCTCTTCAGCTGGGACCGATCAGCCCGCGGTGAGCACATCAGCCCGCGTGATGTTGCGTGCAGGTGAATCTCCTTCGTTGCAGGGCGACGCTGATAGTGCCCGGGACACGGCTCACATATGGATTACAAAAAAAAAGGTATTTTGTGTTTATATTTCCACTTATGCACAAACATTAAAGTTGTTTTGGGTTTGTATAAAGGTGTGTTGATTATTTATATTTATTAAATTATATTTATTTGGATGTTTTATTAATAAAAATTCAATTCAAACTCAAGAACATTCAGCTGATACACCTCTGAAAGTTTTTTCAAACAGCTCTGGAAGGCATGTTGTGAAAATTACTACAAGTTTTTGAAAAGTACTACAGGCTTTTAAATGGGCACATGCCCTACTGAATAAACACTACTCTGATCCTTCACACCTTTATTTTTGACATTTATGAAAATTTAAATATGGCTTTCCACACAATGGATAATTTTATGATTTGTTGTGACATATACTAACACTTTTTTAGTGCATTTAGAAATAGGAGCCTGACCGAGTGCAGAAGGCAGCAGTCCCCATCATTGCTGTTGAGGAGGAAGAGGAAATGTCACGAGGGAACCCACTGGATGTTTTGATTGTCTTTGAAGATGAAGATCAAACAACAACAAAGTCAATGCACCACTGCACTACTGCTCACTTTACACCCTAATTTAGAGCACTTATTTAGAGTACTCTACCTTCTCAAAGCAGCTTTACAGAAACTGCATGCATCTACATTAAAATTTAGCCTGATCTGTACTATAAATACTATTCTTTTCAACTTGAATAGTGTTGTATCATGTGATTTATAGTGATGCTATATGGGTGTACTCACTTTTGTTTTTATACTGTATGTTTAAAAAATACACTGGAAACAATATTGATGTGACATATTGATACAACTCCTCACTGCTAATCATGATGTTTATTCTATTAAGTAGTATGGGTTTAATACAGGATATTTACAGTCTGATGTAGTAAAAAGAAAAAGTTGTATGACCATGCCCTCTGACCTTACCGCTTTTACTTTGTTAACAAATGCTGTTTTCGTGGAGTTTTCACACACAACATCTGCCATCAGGCCCCTTGTGAAAAAGAAGTGTGCTTAATTGCAGTAAAAGTGTACTTTTTCTGTACTTCAATTATTAAAAGTATACTTTTTATAAAGTGCACTTGCAGATAATATAATATAATTTTAATTAAATGCCACTTAAATGTATTTAAAGAGAGTACAAATGAACATACTTAAGTGCACTTTTTAAAAATGCACTTTATAATAATGTCTAATTAAGTATTATTTAAACATACATTTGGCATACTTATGATTTTATTGTGTTTTAAATAAGTACACTTATTTTGATATATTTATCAGTATACTAAAGCACATGTAAATCTTGAAATGTATTTTTCTTCTAAACTTCAATACACTAATTTATATTTGTTAATGGATTTTAAATGTATTTAGTCTATAATATATGCTATGTGCATTAATGCACTTGAAATTGATATTTCTTCTAAACTTAAACACACTTTCTTATACAGTATACTGAAATTTTCATCACCAGCTCTTGCACTATGAACTCTATGAAGTTTAATTTTGGACATACTATTTGACATACAGTGTCATTTATGAGAGTACTGTATTTGCATGTTATAATACTGTACTTTACATCTGTGTACAGAATACGTTCAATATCATTATTTTGTTCCAAGTCACTTAAACACATTTAATTGCATTAATTGCAAGCAAAATTGTAATTTAATTTTATTTTATTCTTATTTTTGCATTCAAATACATTTGATTTTAATTAGACTAGTAAAAATAGTATGATTTCTTCAATGAATGGTATTGCAGTTAAAAATTGTTACATATTTGGGTATACAGATAACTAAAGATAACCTTAGGTGCTCTGCAAATTTTAATCCAATTATTACAAAAAAAAAAAAAAAAAAAAAAAAAAAAAAAAACAATTGCTGGTTTAATTGCTGCCTACAGAGAGACCTCTGTTTGAAAAGCAGAAGTTTGCTTGTTAAAGCAGAGGGTCTATCTTACCTTACTTATGACAAACACACATTCAAAGTAAACAACCCAACATTCAAATAAATTCAAATGAAAAAAAAATAACCATTAATGGAAAAAAAAAATAACCAAAATAAAATTCTCACATTAAGGGTGGTTAAAACCACATTGAGCAAAATTTGTTTTAAACTTTATTGATTTTAACTCATTGAATAATACAATTAAAATAAATTGGCTTAATCGTTTCCTCAAAAATCCCACCCCACCATATTTTCCCTCAACTTGTCTTCTCACAGCTTGATGGTGCAAAATTTGTCTTAATGAGTAAATATGATACCCCAAAACTCCATGTCAAGCTATCTAACTTTCACCAAAAGGTTCTTTTGGCATGGACTCTTATTTACAAACATAACTTTTCTCCCCACCAGTGTTACATATGGAACAATAGGAATATTTTATTTAAGAATTAATCTTTGTTCAATTATCAATGGTTCAGTAACGGAATATTTCATGTTAGTCAGCTCTGGCATATGCATGCTTTTTAAAAATTATACTCTATACGTCTATAGGAACAGTTCCCTTTCCTGAACCTGTTAACACGCCTATTGGTGAAATATGTTTCACTGGGAAAAAAGAAAGAAATTATAAAATAAGAACTTTATTCCTTGTGCACATTGTCTCTACCTTTTTGATAATTTAATTTAGAAAAATATATGGTGCATGCAACAAAAACTTTTCCTCACTAACAAAATAAAATAAATAACTTTTAAATTACTCCATAATATTATTACCACTTTTTCATCTGTCTTAAGAAAAAGATCTGATCAAATTTGGATCAGATTTTGACACTAAATGCTCCTTTTGTCAGAATAATAATGAAACACTTTTTCATCTGTTTTGGTCATGCAAAACAGATGAATATTATATTATCTGCAATATTAAATTATGGTGCAATATTATATTATCTGCACGACCAATTATCTGCAGATGCTTTTCAGCTTTGAAAAGATGATAGTTATTTTATTTCAAGTACTATCTTACAATGTTTTTCAGTGAATCCTAAATCTGTTATTTTCGGTTTCTTTGAACCGGATTCAAATGCCTGCTTTATTATAAACTTAATTCTCTTTCTATGTAGATTTTATATTTTCATAAAGTTAAGTTTTCGTGTGAACTGTTCACAACCTGTTTTTTGATTAGTATTTCTTTCAAGAGATCTACCACAAGTCTAAGTCGCATTACCCTTTCTCTCGCAACTTAACAACAAAGCGCTCACCAACATGTACAGTTTTTGCAACGGCCTAAAAACTCTCTTGATGCTTGTATTTTATTTGTGTAAATATGTAATTGATTTGTGTTAATTAACCCTTAGTTCCTTTTTGTTCTATCCCTTTTGTCACGCATAGTATGTTTTTACTCTTGTTTTTTTTTATTTTCCTGCTTTAGAACTACGGAAAGTGTGTTTATTATTTTATTTGTTCTATTGTTGTTATTCTTAATTGTTGTTATGTTTTAATTTTGTTATTCCATAATGTAAACTAAATGTTTAAATAAAGCACTTTTTTACTTTTCCAACAAGATTTAAATGTCTTCTTCAACTCCCTAAAAGTTCCATGTGTCCCAAAAAAAAGCCCTAGGTGTATGATCTCCGTGAAGTTGCGGGCACCCCCTGAAAAGGAATAATCACCAAACTATGCCATTCTTTTGTGCTACCGTTGTGTGCTGATTTGTGCCGCAAAAATGAACGTTTGTGCTGGTTTGGTTTGTTTGCGATATGAATACATTCATTTTTTTTGACCGTGATGACGTCAACTCTCTCACCCCATGCACATAAAAGCCTTCCAAACCGGGTGCCATTTGTTTGTGCCGATTTGTGTTGCGTTTTGTGCCGTTAAATTTGCATTGTATCTATTCCCGTCCATCAAAACAATAACAATACAAAACCGGGCCCGTGACCGTCCCTCCAAAACCGGTGCGTTCGTTGTGAGGTATTTTGACCTCCGTGAAAGTTGCCCCAGCCACTCCAACGCAAAACTTCAGCAAATTAGTCTCAGTCTCGTTTTGTGCTGGTTTGTGCCCTGTTAAAAAAAAGTGTTTGTGCAGCGCTTTGGTTTTTGGTAGATTAAAATAATATTGATAGGGTCAATCTGAGGTTCACTCAGCCCCCCACATACTCCAAATTCTTCACCCAAAACAGGTATCAATCGTTTGTGCTGGTTTGTGACCAGTAAAAGTTTCCGTTTGTGCTGACGTCGGTTTTTTAAAATATTAGACATTGAATTATCGGTTGCGATGACAGCACTCAGTCCCCACCCATCTACTCCCAATTCACCCAAAAACAGGTTCAGGTCCGTTTGTGCTTCGTTTGTGATGATTGTGCCTGTAATATTTTTGTTTGTGCTGCTTCAGTTTTTAAGATATTAAAATAATTGTTTACAGGTCATTCTAGAGGTCACTAGCAGACACCCCCCCATACTCCCAATTCACACCAACTAGGACTCTTTTTGTTTGTGCTTCGTTTGGTGCTGGTTTGGTGCGGTATAAAGTTGTTGTTTGTGCTGCTTTTGGTTTTTAACCGATTAGACATTGAATAGAGGCGATGACGTCACTCAGCCCCCCCATATACTCCAAATTCACTCCCAACACAGGGTCAAATCGTTTGTGCTTCGTTTGTGCTTGTGTTTGTCGCCAGTAATATTTGTGTTGTGCTGCTTCGTTTTGTTAGATCTAAGAAGATATTGATCGGTCATTCTGAGGTCACGCTCCAAATTTACCGCCCCAATATCTGTTTTTTGTGCTTCGTTTGTGCTGGAAATATTTGTTTTTGCTACTGTGGTTTTTAAAGATGCTTTTCCCTAGTAAACTAGCCCATGTTTATATTAATGATTAATAAGAACCTGGCTACAACCATCCTTTGTAATATAAAGGCATTTATAGCTATCCACGCTCAAGCAAACAATAGTCCCACTGTTTAGTACTTAATTGATTGCATAGGGGGGGACAAAGAACCCATCCTAATATTTATATAAAGCATTTATAGCTCTTATATCCATTTTATTCAAGCCGCATAAGTATAGCTCTGGGAAAGATTACTGATTGGGAGCTGGGCAATTACTAGTGAAATGAATAAACAGGGTTGTAATTATTATTTTATATCTGAATAAATAAAAGGCGCTTATAGGCGCATTATTGGGGTTATGAGTAAGTGTGCGTAGGTCAGATATGATGGGATACTGTATGATTACTAGGCGCCCGATAACCAAAAGCAGGGTTCTTTCTATATTTTTTTCCTGTGAAAATCAAAGGCGCTATAATATGTGCATTTCATGTGTTCGAATGCAGGTCTCCCTGACATGGAGTAACGTCAGCACCAAGAACAGCGCGACAGACACGAAATAAATCTATATAAATTCTTAAAGTTAGTCTGGGGACATTTCATTTACAGCGAGATCGTTGACTGGAATTGCCAAATTATTCCGTTGAGATAATTTTTTTTGGAATGTTGCCTTCATGATGACAGCACTGATTTTCAATGGAGGAACGTCACAACAATGACCCCTCACAACAAAAATTAATCGATAAAATCTCACGATGTTCATGTTGGTGACACTTGCATTGACATCGATCTTTTTGACTTATTGCAAGCCTTTATTGCCGAGACCATTTAAACGTGAACTGAGCTGCCTGATCTACATAACGGATGGTTAATGATGACTGATATTACTCAATATAATATAATCATGACACTAGTGATAGGGAAAAAAAATCTTTTTAAAACAGAGTTGCAAACCCGACTCAATAAAATTCATTATTTAATATTTTGTAAAAACCAACAAGCAGCGAACTTAATGCTAATAATTTCCCGGCATGGTTTAGCACAAACGAATATTAAGCAATCAAAATTAAACATGGGGATATGGGACTAAGTGAAAAGTAATGTTGTTAAAACAGTGACAACCGAAAATAATGACATTATCAAATTATTTTAATATCTACCAAAGCCACAAAGAAGACTTTACACGCAACAAACATCACAAACGGCAAGCACGAAACACGACGATCCTCTTGTTGATTTTGAGTGAATTTGGAGGCTGAGTGACCTGCAGAATTGACCCTATAAATTTATTTTAATATCAAAAAACTGAACAGCACAACGAAATATTACCGGCACAAACGAACCAACGATCCAAGCAGCACAGACGGGTGAATTTGGAGGGCTTGATGACCTCATAGTGCCGATTGAGATTATTTTTATCAAAAACCAGGACGTCACATACCTCACAAAACGAACGCCAGCGGCTTTGGAGCACAGTCCGCTGGCCCGTTTTGTATTTTGCTGACTGAGGACGTGAAATGGGGGCCATGCAAACGGAACGGAACAGGGGGGGTCACATACCGAGCACAACAACGAACGGCACCGTGGTTTTAGGAGTTTAGACGGCACATGCCCTTTTGTATTGACGTCATTGTTGAGGACGGAAATTTTACATTTTATTTATTGAAAGAAGCGTACATAGTTACGCTCAAATTTAACGGCAAACGAAAGAAGCACCGGTTTGGAGAGCATTTAGGATTGCATGGGGGGAGAAGTGACGTCACTGCCCGTAAAAAATTTTATTTTTTTATATAAAAGAAGGCGTCACTTACTAGGGTTTCGTTTACGGCACAAATTGTTCACCGTGTTGTAGAGATTAGACTCAACGGACGGGGTGGATAGTGCCTTCACTGCCCTAATTGTATTTGTTATTTCTAAGAAGAGAATATAGTTAGTGATGTTCAGTCAACAGCACAAACCGCAGGTTTTCGTGCAGAAACATGACACCAGTTTTTGCTCGATTTAGGGCAACGGCGGTGGAGAGTGACGTCACGGGCCTCCCGAAAATAATTATTGGTAATTATGGAAGAAAATAGATACGATGTGATATAACGGCACAAGACAGGGCACCAATCGAGCACAAAAGAAACTGTGATGGTTTGGAGAGATTTAGGCAAACATGGGGTGGAGAGGTGACGTCACACGGTCCACAAAAAAAAGAATAGTTTAATATCTTTCAAACACCAAACCAGCACAAACGTTCGTTTTTGCGGCACAAAATCAGCACATAAGAGCTAACGACACAAACGACATGCGCATATGTTTTGGTGATTTGATTATTTCTTTTTATGGGGTGCCAACTTCACGGAAGGTCCTCAATCTGGGCCGCACGAGTTTGACGCTTGCGTTTGTGGGGTCTGTGACAAAAAATGCGGGGGACAAGTTAAACGCCAAAGTTTTGTACGGAAGAATAATAGTAACAATAGATATGTGAGTGTCAATAATGATGCTTGCCTAACCAACACCCCCCCCCCCTCCACACCTTCGCCTCCGCCACGCAAACATGTCATAAGAACGTAATCATTCCATGAAGAAAAATGTGATGTGTTGCTCGGCAGTGTCAAAACTCGCCTCGGGGTGCTAGGTGCTTCTAGGCGTTTGATGCTATGCTATGTTCCCAGGAAGTTGCTAGGCTGTTGCCAAGTACCCAGGTGTTGCAGGTTATCGTGCTGGTTTGCTAATGTCCCCAGATGGTTGCTAACCGTCTAGGATACCTCGGTGGGTGGCAGGGTACCTCGGGTAGTTGTTTAATGTGTTTCTATTGGTTTGCCAAGGTACTCGTGGTGTTGCTAGGGTGGTGGCGAGGGTACAAGATGGTTGCTAGGGCAGTTTCAAGGGGACCCAGGGTGGTTACTAGGTAAAATTGGAGTGTTCATTGGGTACTTGGTGTGGTTGCTAGGTTTACATGGTAT